>NC_041051.1:19906150-19938650 GCF_900634775.1 Gouania willdenowi
ACTTGTCAGGTTGGTTCCTCAATTAACCCAACTGAGTTTCAAGAGTAATCACACACTGAGCACCGGAGGTGGAGGGCTGAGTGTCTTCTGGAGGTATGACTTTTAATGTGAATGATCGCGATACCATGACCAGGATCATTGATCCATCTTAACTGTCCAATATCCGACAAATAAGATATTTGGCACCTGATGGCAGTTTGTGTTCTCTGAGTGCTGGTGTTCTTTTGTTTCTCAGATAGTAAGGCAATACAAATGGAAACCATGTATCTAAAAAAAAAATCAAGTGTAGAGCTAATCAGTATGGTGTCATGATAACATTCTTTTTAAATCGACAAGTTTCTTTTTGTTCTCGGACTAGTCTTAAAGAGGAAACAATCCACCCTTTGCATGGTCACGCCACACATTAATGAGTTTTATACCAGACCCCAATTTTTTTTAAGGGGCTATACTCCACAGCTATATTAGTATATCTGGGCTTCATCTAACCAAACATTCCCTGTCAGAGAGAAGCTGTCCTACGAAGGTCAATAACTACACGCTAATTTAAACCAATGATTTCAGCCTGTCTACGTGTGCGCTCACATAATAGTGTTAGAGATGACAGCATCTGACCAATCACTAAAATGGAGAAAACTGGCAGTGACCTTTTTAACAATGGAGGAACAGCTTATGATTTTGAACAAATATAATGAATTCAAAACCACAATGACAGCAAAGAGCAACAGTGTTAGTGCACTTCATAACCTGGTCCCGACCAGGTTATGAAGTATAATAATAACAATAATTCAAATCTATAATTCAGACCAAAAAAAAAAAAAAAAAACCATTGTTGCTACAGGAAGGCAGGAATGAGAGAACTCAGGCAGGAAGCTGCTGACGCTGTTAATGTGTGAAAAAATGATATTAATCTATTGGATGATAAACGGATGGCGCTCTGATCAGTTAAACTTTATTACAGCACACACCTGTTTCTATTCAGGAAGACCTCTATTTATCTATTTATCACACACACACTGGGATGAGAGCACATTGTTTCACCGGAGTATGTTCCTGCTGATGCTGTCAGCCGCACTATAGCGTGTGAATGAATGAAAGAATGAATTATTGAATGATACGGAGACACAGGCTTCATCAGCTGACTGTAGATCAGTTCATTAGATATAAATCTATATCTTTACTAAAGGATGTCATCGGTAAATGAAAGGATTGCATTTATCCATTAATATTCTTTCTTTTCCTAACCGCAGTAGTCAGATCTGCACCAACCAAGATCTTCAAACAATGGGTAGGTCGTTTTCTAAGAGATATGATTGGTCAGGAGGCGGGACTTTAGTAGTCACCCAGATCCTAGCCAGAACAAAACTTGGCCCCGACCAGGTTAGTCGTTCAGCCTAAGTTACCATGTTGATTTAGCCTCGTAAGACTTAAGCCAGCTTTGTAGGACAGCACACACGGATTATATCCCGGAAGTTAGCACGATAAGAGGAAATCTAGCTTTGTAATATAGCCCCTAAACTTATGCCTGTTTTGTTTTCCATTGATTGATATATTAGTGTGCCTTTGTTCCTGTCTCATTGTTTCACTCCTGTGATTAACTATGTCTGCATGCACTGAGTCAGCGTGGGCAGGAAAAGGTTTGTCATCCTCCAAGATGCATTTATTGACGTAAATGTTTTGTTTTCATTGATATCCAGTATGAATGAAGTTTTCATTATTGTTAAAATCACCTGTTATATGGGACGGTTCTTGTGTTTTTTTTAGTGGGTACTGCATTCATACGTCTTTGTTTCGTGTCTTTTTATATACACATTAAAAATACGGTGTTTGTTTTTTTGTTGTAAAAATAAAAAATAAAAAACACACTAAAAAAAATCCCTCTTTCCAATTGTCTGATCGTCACTGAATGCAATAGCTTAAAAGAGCCTAAATGCAATTATTTATATAACGATATGCAGCAGAGTCAGGTTTAGTGTGGAACAGCTGAATCTACACATTGGACGACACACAGGGTTCACAATACAATACTTTCCAAAGGAAATATAGACAAAAATGCCATTATTTTTTTATATAACAATAAATAAAGTGCAAAAAACGCTTATCAAACTTAATTCAGCACTTCAAAGCATCCGATTTGTTCCACAGCAGAAAGTAAAAAGGCAAGGAAAGGAAAATGTATTTGTATAGCGCATTTCATACACAAGGCAATTTAATGTGCTTTGCGTGATTAAAAAGTGCAATAGAAAACATTAAACAGTTTAAAAATCAATAAGAACATTAAAATCAGCAGTAAAAACATTAAATTAACAATTATGATTAAAATTCTCCCTCTCAGTCATGAGCAGTAGAGAAAAAGAGTGCCTTTAACTAGGATTTTCAAAATGTCCGGATTGGATGCTGACTTCTGCTCTGCTGGCAGTTTGTTCCACTTCTTTGCAGCATAACAACTAAAAGCAGTGTCACCATGTTTACTGTGAACTCTGGGCTCCACTATCTGACCTGTGTCCATAGATCTGAGAGACCTGCTGGGTTCATACCTGACTAACATCTCAATGATGTATTCTGGACCAAACCCATTCACAGATTTATACACCAGCAGCAGAACTTTAAAGTCTATTCTGAGGCTGACTGGGAGCCAGTGTAAACACACCTGGAGTAATGTGATCTGACCTCTTTGTTCTAGTTAACAATGGCTCCTCCAAGTAGGAATTAAACCAGGGCTGCCCAACCCTGGTCCTCAAGGGCCACTATCCAGCATGTTTTAGATGTTTCCCTCTTCCAACACACCTGATTGAAATGACCAGGATCGTTATCAGGGTTCTGCAGAGCTTGATGATGAGTTAATCATTTGAGTCAGGTGTGATGGAAGAGGGAAACATCTAAAACATGCTGGATAGTGGCCCTTGAGGACCAGGACTCGGCACCCCTGACTTTAACCATTGCATTACTTTTCAATGTAGTCCAATCTGTTGCAATCTGTAAAATGTTCTGGTCCACAGTGTCAAATGCAGCACTGAGATCCAATAGAATGAGAACAGAAACTTTTATTGAATCACTGTTTACAACTTATGTCATTGATCAGTTTGATAAGACCAGTTTCTGTGCTGTGATGAGAACGAAAGCCTGACTAAAAGGTATCAAATATTCTATTTAAGGTTAAGAATTGACTCAGTTGGTTGAAGACCACCTTCTCAAAGATCTTGGCTGTCGATGGAAGGTATTTAGCCAGTACAGAGGCACCCAGTGTTCTCTTTTTAACAGGTTTCACAGCAACTACATTCAAGGATTTTGAGACGATGCCTGATACTGGAATGAGCAGTTGATTATCTGACACAAATTTGTCAAAAATAACTTTACAACAGTTCTCAAGAAGTTTGAAGGTATTGGGTCGTTGATGAATTTAGCTGCTGATTGTTTTTGGGTTCACTGTAATGTGTGTAATGTTCAGGCTTTTAGTTATTTTGCTGGTTTGTGCTGTTTTTTTTAAGTAGAAAAACGTGAAAATTGCATAAGATATCTTAGCCCCTCCAGATACGCAAAATCAATGAACGCAGTCTCCCCATGCTTATATCACAACTGCAGTCATTTATAATCTCAAGTTGTTAAAAGAACTCTGTTTTTTGTACAAAATCCTGCAAATTGTTCCACAACATTCTCCCAAATTAAATGAAAATTGGTCACAAAATCATGGAAATTAAGGTGAAGATCTTGAGTTTGGCAAACCTGGTCTCCGCCATAGATAGACTGTTTTTAGTCCACACACGTTTCCTTTGCTGACCTTCAGGGGCAGCACCATCCCTCTGTGGAATCTAGTCCACTAGAAGAAGATGGACAGCAACAGCAGAGGGCAGAGAGAGTCAACATGTTTCCCTCAAGGGAAAAACAACACTCAGGATTACATAACATGTGCTTGTCTTCCCTCTGGCACCTAAGTTGAGGAAAATCTTGACGCAACACTTTGAAACAGTCCTGCTAGACCTTTTTTTATCAGAAAATAGCATCTCTGACAGTGTGCGTACATGGCTGTCAGCAAACCTTTATGAATTCAACACACCAGGTCAAACATACTTTTTCCCTTGTGTATTAATATTATGTATGACTGCTAGGGTGCTTTCTTTTGGCTCTATTGGTCTTCTACCTTCCACAATATTTAGCAAATTTAGAAATAAAACATCTATGTGATCCAAGCTTATAAAACTAAGGCTTTAAACTATGGTTTAAAGTTGCTAAAATAAACATCAACTTTTTGCAACATTTAGCACCAAACCAATTTTGAAAAAACATTAGTTTTTTTAAAAAAAATTTTTATCTTACTTTTGACCAGTGTCAATGAGCTATTTTGGTACTCCCAGTGGATTTGCATATTAGCTAAATATTTAGTTTCACCTCTGACATTTAGATTTAGCATTTAGATTTAACATTTAACATTTAAATTTTATATTTAGATTTAGATTTAGATTCAACATTAAAATTGAGATTGTAGATTTAACATTTAGGAATCATTTTTAACATTAATGTTTAAATATAACATTTATATTTGACCATTAACATTTAGATTTAACATTTAATATTTGGATTTCAGAGTTAAATTTAGATCTAACATTTAAGATTTAGATTTAACATTTAAATTTAAACATTGACATTATATTTTGGTCTAAATATCTGGTCTAAAGTAACATACATAAATGAATGTGTTTTTTAAACATGGTTTGTAGCTAAACGTTGCGTTTTATTTTAGCATGTGCAACTTAACAAACGGCGCCCCATATTAAACACTATTACAATAGTTATTGTACGTCACCCTCTTTGTTAAAACTCTTTACTTGCTCATACTGACCGATACTGCCCTAAAGTTAAAAAAAAAAAAAAAAGAGTGTGAATGAATCTCGTTGAACTAACTGAGGTGGGGCGATAGATTGTGATCTTGGCGAATGAACATTCAGATACTCCTGGGTGTTGTAATGTGAGCGTTTCCATGGCAACAGCAGACAGATCCCATTTGAAAGGACGGCAAAAACAGAGCATTGATTGTAGCCTGATCACAGACAGTGCGTAGCATGACATTTTAAAGCTGCAGGTTTAGAAATAAATACATTGAATTATAAGTGAGCTTGTTGGAGTGAACATTGTACAATCAATGCACTTTTTTTCTGTTCCCTTTGTTTTGAGGAATTTTTTGAAGGTCTGCTTAAGAAAGAATTACCAAGACAATCAGTCGCAAACTCACACATGTCAGACTAATGTGACTTTCAGGTTAAAAGGAGTTGTTTTTCTTTGGGAGTAACATTTTTAATTTACTTATTAATTGGAGTTTTCCTCCAGCGACTGATGGGATGTCACACTGAAATGAAATTGTGTTGCTCTGTAACATGTGCGATGACAAATACAATTGATTGATTGTGACACTGCTGTACTCATATCACGGTAAGTGGTCATTCATATGATCATTGAAAAATCTTATTAATTTAAGGCATTATCAAGTTCTATTCTAGATATGGTTTTAGACACATCATCAGTGTCGTATCCTGGTATCATTCTATATATTAAAACATCGTATTACATCGTCCTGCTTCTAAATCCTCCGATATTATATGAATTGTTTTTATTATTAGACTTATTGAGGTTATTTTTTGGGATCTTTACATTTTTTTATTGATTTTATTTGAATATTCTTAGGTTTGGATAAAAAAATTACAGTATATAACCCCTTGGGTAATAATAAATGACAGGTTTTTTTGTCCAGTACAAACCACTATTACTGCCAAAATTAGTTAGTAGTTCCCAGTTTTACTATTATTATTATTGTTTTTTAACTAGTCTATTTATCAAACAAAAACACCTAATCCTACCCCTAATTAAAATATAATGCTGTGTGTGTCGTGTGGTGGTGGTTGAGTTTAACGAACAGCATTATTTTAATATCACAGGAAATAATTCTCTGGTACTTTTGTTTTTTTTTTTTTCTGTTTACACTTAATATAATTATCAAAATTAAAAAAAAGTTCTAAAACACTAGTGTGTGTGTGTATAGCATATGTGTATAAACCTGCCCGTGTTCAAATTTGTACCTTATTAATCTTAATAATAGTGTGAGAGAAATTCTAATAGTATCATTAATTTCAAGAGCCTTCTTCTTTTGAGGATCACATGTTGCATGCTCAGTTATTTTCCATAATCCATCATCTTAATTAGTGAGAAGTGAAGAAAAGCAATCAAAAATCAATTATATTCAAAGAACATACTTGGTAGGCTGAGGGGGATCCTGCCTTACTGAACGCCTCCAAGTGCAGGAAGATCAATCCAGCCTCAGAGGATGAAGCGTTAAACTTCATAGCTCATGACCAACAGTGCACGTCCATTAGCTGGAACCTGCTGTGCACAATGAAAGAAAAGGTTGTTTTTCTTTTTTGCTGTGCGGATGAATTAGTTGAAGTCATAAAAGCAGCGCAAAGTAGTAAGAGGATCTGAAAACACACGAAATCCTATTACTTCTATTGTGCAAGTTAGGCGTTGAAAGCATGATGCAAAGTGTTTTCCCTTTTAAAAGAACCATGTCCTGTTTTACAAATGTAGCCTATAATCATTGGATCTATTCCTGTTTCCATGTTTTCTTTGGCGCTGCTGCAACATCGAAATGCATAGTGAAAAGTCAAGAAGTTCATTCATACAGCGTCATCAACCCATATAGCTTTGAGTGTCTTTCAAGATGACAACCTCTTGGCTTTTTAATTATAAAAGAGGCTCTTCTTGAAAAGGCAATGTAAGGGATTATGGGTCAATGGTAGACTTTTTGTTTGCACAGATCTTCTAATAAGTACATTTAGAAGCTTTTAAGATAGACTTGTAAAAACAGTTGAGGGTCCTTTTAAGCTTTAAAAGTCAGGGCACAGCCATCCACTTGTACCCAGCAGAGAATGTGATCCCTCCTCTGAAAAATTAATCTGCTCTATTGTAACCTGTTATATCAGGCTAGTGTGAATTGGGTTAGTGATGTAGGAAAGCTTTGGGATTGTTTGAGCATAGCAGTGTTGGATGTACTTACCTTTTATGTTATTTGTATTTATGCACAACCGCAGCACCACGGGTGGCCCGGTGGACATTTTAACCAAGGCCCACTTAGGTGTCGTTCATCCATGCAATAACCAGAGCAAGCTTACATGAATCACTTCTAATATCTTGTTGCTGAAATATGCAACCTAATGTTGCCTTGCTTTGTTGGGCCAATGTAACTGAATAATCATAGCTTCAATCACACAAATATTATTGTTTCTATTGTAATTTCTCAGAATTTTCAAATGAGCAGAGTTCAGATTTCAGAGTTGCCTTGAACTCAGCGTCAGCTGCAGAAAAGCACTGGAACGGAGTTGAAGGGAAACACGTTGAGTTGAGTTTATTATCCCCCGCCACCAAGTAGAAAGGGGGATATAGGTTTGAGCTCCGGCCGTCTGTTTAAGATAGTTAGTAACTTTATATTCTGGTGTTAAATATTATCTTGTGCATACATCTAAGTTCTTAGATTTAGGACATTTAGGAAAAGGTTGTGATTTATAATGACAACCAATCTGGCGGGGGGATGTTGATGACTATGTCTTCTTGTTTTATTTAAAACAGGGACAATACATGTTAATGAACATATACATGTCAATATGCAAAACTATAGCCAACGGTTAATTTCCATCTTTAGTCCCTTTGGCAGGTTGATGTCAACAACATAAGAGAATAAAATCAATAAAACAACATTAACAACAGTTTGCCTTCAGTTTTCCTTTGGTGATTTTATATAATCACGAAGAATCACGTACGAAGCCGTCCTTCACAGCTAGTGGTGACAGCTTCTTTCACGGAGTGTGGGAGGTTTTCAAGGCTACCTGTAGTGATGGGGACGGTCTCCATTCTGACTCCTGACAATAGTTGAGACTGTCAGGAACACAAAAAGAAGGAAAGTGCAGGATAGAGTCTTAAGAGAATGTCAACAGTGAAAAGAAGTGACAGGAATTGTTGACGTAATGATTATCTAAAACCTTAGATTGTTGTCCAATCTACAGACTGTAGACACATGGACAAGCTTTTCACTTGTAAAAACCACAAAGTGCTGTACAAACATTTCAGTATCATGTTGTCTACAGAAAACATGGAAAAACAGTCACATATAACATGGGAGACAAGAACAGGAAAACTGTGGGTCACTAAGGGCATTGGAGGCACCCCAAATTTAGATGAAAAATGGGAAAAACAACATAAGGAGAGGTGATGGGCGGAAAAGCAGATTTTGAACTGAATTACCTATAGGAGAACAAAGTACAGAACCATGAAAAAACCTCTTGGCTACAAAAACACAGTCAGGAAACCACAGTCCTGAAAACCATAGAATGTGGGCAGGTGGGGGTGGGTGGTGGATCTGGGGAGAGGTATTGGGGGCTAGGGCTGGGCGGAGGGGGGAGAGGATATCCAGCCTCTAGGAGGCGCGAGCGAGCAGCTAGGGGGCGCTACTCCAGAACCTTCCATGCCCATGGAGGGTAGGGCGGAGGGGGGGATGGCCAGAGAAGACGTAGACAAAATAAACTTTGCTCTCCTCTGATACAGTCAAATGTTATGGTTCAGAAGTCGAGAGTCCAGATGGCATTAGGGAGGGGTAGAGTCAGATCTGTAAATATCACGTGAGATTGAACACATCCTTGACGTGGCGTGTTGGGGGAGGCCATTGGTACTTGCATGGAAGTGCAAGCCAGGTGCAGGCAATCAGCCCAATCAGACAGAACCATGTGTGGCACAGAGAGAGGGGACTTTCAGTGGTAGAAAGTTTAAAGTAAAACGGTACAGTACAAATAATACATATTTGAAGAAACTAATGATAAATGAACAAATATCTATTTTTGTTTAATGTTTTTGTTGAATTTGTAAATATTTATTGTGGTTGTTGAAATGTGCTAAATGTGGAACTCACCTGCATGGACTAATGGGTTAGTCCACTAACTATTTAGGGGCTGTACATGACGTCTGTATTTTGTCTGTTGCTATGTGAACGGGACACATTGTTTATCGTGTTGTGTAAAAAAAGTACTACAACATCAGCTGGCTATCATCAGGTTCTTTATTTTTCACTCGGACACCTCGGCTACTCCCTGTAAGAGAACCATCTAAATCTTACAACCAGTGATAGTTAAAGCTGATATCCGGATGTTACGAGAGGACGTCTCGATGTCCCGCCCACAACAGCTCCACTTCCTCCCACTGCCTCTACCAATCTATCAGAAGCCACACCTCTACTTTTCTGCACGCGCATCGCGGAACAAAACAAGGTTGCATCGGGTCGCATGATATAGGTCTATGGGTCAGGTATAAGAGCCAAAATCATATTATACCTGTTTGCTGTGTGTATGCGCGACCTTGTTTCCGTGCACAGTTCCGCATTCACTTTGATGACAGGTCTCAAAAACAAGCAAGTTGAAGCCTATTGGCTGGGCCGCAACTCTGCAATCGTTTCCATTTGTATAGGGTCTTTAGGGCAAAGGAAGGACTTATATACATTAATGTATATAAATGACCACTGGCACTAGACCTTAGTAAAAGACTCGTTAGGTATATTTTGAGATTCCTTGGAATGAAAAGTGCATTATAAATTAAATTTATTATTATTATTATTATTATTATTATTATTAGTATTATTAGCACTGACAGACAAACAGACCGTCAGAGTCAGCCATGTTCCTGATAAAGGACTTATTAAAAAGTCATTATGTGAGGACTGTGCATGTTTTCTTTCAGACTTTCTCATAAAAAAAAAAACGAAAAAAAAAAAACATCCACCCACATTAAAATACAGTTTGTTTTTGTTAATCAGTGACCTGGTTAAATGTTTTGACCTCTGGTGTAGAAGCCTGTGTGAGCATGTATAATATGTCCTGTATTATCAAGTATGTGGCCTGAAGATTTGTGGAGGTGAAAGCTAAACCCAGAGGATTTAAAATGTAAATTTATTGTGAGAAATAAACATGAGGACTGGGGTCTTATCGATTTAGTGGTAATTACCAAATCATGGAAGTGATCGCCTAAAGCCAACATGGGTGAATTCGGCATTTTTTTTCACGTGTGCAGCCCACATATGCACATTCACATTCACACACAAAACACACACGCTTACCCGTGCTGCTGCTTGCTGACGCTATAGTCCAGAAAAGGGATCGCATTGTGTCTGTGTACTTATTAATCCACTTTCAAATAAGCTCTTGTTTTAAAAGCAGTCATCTGAAAGGCAGGTAGCTACTACGATGAGCAGAGTAAAACCGTTCAACATTCAGTTATCGCTCAGCGATTTGCTGTGACTGCAGCTGTTTTGACGGATCTGGAAGCGGGGGAGGGGTACGATTTTTTATTTACATTTGTATTTTATTTTTATTTGAATGCGTACATTGATGAGTACAGACAACATAAGCCATGGGTTTCTTACAAAAATATTTAAAATAAGTAAATGAAAAGCTAAATCTGCAGAGGCGGGTGCTGTGGGTTGAAGTCAGGAAGAGAACATGGGGGGGAGGGGCTCTGCTGTGGAGCGGTGGGCGATGACTCGGCTGGTGACAAAAGGTCCGAGGTGTCTCCAGGAGGTGGGGGCGGTCCTAGGAGGTGGGGGCGTTCCTAGGAGGACTCAGGCGTATTTACACCTAAAATGGATGCCGTCAGTTTTTAAAGATTACTCAAACGTACATGAATGAGCCAAGGCAACACTTCAGGTATGTTTTTAACGAGGGACTGATATACAGTAGTAACATGATACAAATCTTGAAAAAGTCGATTTTACATAATACCCCCCCTTTAAAGTTCCACGTTCTCTTGACGGGTCTGATAACTGATCTCAACATCTCTTTAATCACCATCAATTACAGTAACTACACTATCCCAAATATAACAGCTGATCAGCTATTCCCTGAGAATTTAATGATGTATTGTGTTGTATTTGCTTAAATTCTGAAAATATTAAAATGTTTTTTTTATTCAGGTCAATGGGTATACAGATATTGAATATTACATTTCTATGTTTAGTTTACTACTAGTTTAATATGTTTAAATCATTTTGAGAATTACTTTGAATAAAAGTAATTTAGAAGTACTTGTGGGGCTCACGTTTTTGAAATTGATTGATTTTTTTTTTTCCAGTCAAACAGAATGAAATGACATTTTGAAAAAAAAAAATGATTTTTTTTTTTTTTTGTGAAATGCTTTTTCTACTTCAGTTAAAGGACAGCAAAAGCCACGCTAATAAATTTCATCAAATGAGTAACAATCCAGCTGTGTATATCAGTGTTATGTGAGTATTTGTGATGTGGAAATTCTTTCATTTCTACAACCTTTTAAAGCAACAAAAGGTCAAGGCTTTTCTCTGTTGCTGAATAAGTCATCGCTGAACTAAAGACATGTTTATTACCTTTTACCACAAGACTTATCGATGTAGAAAATTAGCTCTGCTTACAGTTTGTGACTCTTTGGAATAACATTTCCACCTTTGTGGTGGGAAGTGTCGCTTGCAGTGGAGGTGCTTTGACTTCCCCTTTGTTGTCATAGAAACTCCAAAGGTATCATGCCAGCATAAAGCACGTGTTCTTTATATTGGATTGTGTAATATATTAGTGTAGGTGTGAATATATGTGTTTTTTTTTTTCCTTCCTGTGTTTGAAGTGAGATAATAAACATTTTTGATTGTATTATTCTGTCACTGTGTAATTATGACCATTTTAAGTAACTGCTCGTGTTGTTTTCATGCGAATCAATGTTGCTCTAAGAAAAGAACAACACTTAACTCCTCTGAGACTTGATTCACAGAAAAGGGAAGCATTGATTAGACACTTTAAACAAGGCTCTCCATCAATACAACAGATAGAGGTTTCTCAGTGTCACAGTCAGAGGATGCTCCTTTGTAATTAAAAAAAAACAAACTAGCTTCCTGTTGGAGCTTCACACAGATTTATGTAAGGCTTAAGCTTAATAATAGATTAGAACATATATGTCATGCTTATGCTACATTCTATGTCATCGTAACACCTAAATCCCACTGCCCAGGAGCATTTTTCTCCATCGTGCTTTTCTAAGGCATCTCCAGCTGTTAGGAACAGTAAGAACCAATGATGACTAAAGTCTGAAGTGCCTTTGGGCACAGGATGAGGACTGCTGTGACAGCAGCACCTTTAGCAGTCTGAGCTGCTTTTTGTTTGAATCACATTACAGCCCACACTAGTGCTGCTGCGTCATTGATGCAATAAAGTCCCTTGTGACTATTGTAATTCTGTTTTCACTTGTTTTAATATGTCGACCCTGAACAGACTCCAGATTGAACAGAACGCTGCTGCCAGACTTTTGACCGGTGCTCCCAGAACATCCCACATTACCCCCATTCTGTCTACTCTGCACTGGCTTCCAGTCAAGTTTCGCATCAAGTATAAAATCTTTGTTCTGACTTTCCAAGCGTTACATGGCCCGGCCCCCCAATATATCTCTGACTCGTTGTGCCCCTACACTTTAGGGCACAGCCTTTGGTCTTCAGGCCAGGGTCTCCTAAAGCAGGGGTTCTCAACTGGTCTCACCCTGGGACCCACATGTAGCCACGGTCAATAAATCGCGCCCCACTTTTTTTTTTAAATTCAGCCAACCAATTTAAATTTTTCAAAAATAGCTGTTGAAAACACACACATATAATCTTTTTTCATAAATCCAAATATTTTCCTGTGTAACATGCATTTCACAGCATGTCTGTCAAAAGAAAAGTTTCTTTCAAAATAAAAGAATTTGAGAGACATTAAAGTATATATTTTTTTGACCAGCTGTCCGCGACCCACCCAGTACAGGTCCGTGACCCACTTTTGGGTCCCAACCCACCAGTTAAGAAATAATGTCCTAAAGATCCCAAAAACTAAGAGACTTGGAGTTCCAGGCTGTGGCCCCCAGACTCTAGAATAACCTGCACCAGTCTCTCCAGGAGCTCAACTGTGTGGACACTTGAAAAGTTAACTTTTAGTTAACTGGATTTTAATTTTTTTATTATCCTTTTATGACGCTGATCCTATGATGTAATGCATCCATTTATGATTATTTTATGATTCAATTAAATTCACCTTTATTTGTATAGCGCAATTTACAACAAAGTCATCTCAATGCGGTTATCAAAATATAAAATTCATAGCAAGAAAGAGAAAACCCAACAAGATCCACATTAACAAGCATTTAGCGGCAGTGGGAAGAAACAACTCCCTTTGAACAGGAAGAAATCTCCAGCAGAACTAGGTTCAGAGGTGGCAGCCATCTGCGTCGACTGGTTGGGGTTAGTGAACAGAAGGAACTGCATCTGTTGTATTATCTGTACAGCACTTTGTGCTATTATCTGCAAAAACCGCTTTATAAATAAATTACTTACTTATTTAATTACTTTTAGAAAACTTTGTAATTATTTTAAAAATACTTAATGGGGATTATTTATTTCAGTGAAAAAAACACAATTGTGAATAATCACTGTTGGGCAAAAAATAAATTTTATTGTAATAAATAACTGTTAATCTTTGCTGATAAGTCTCGAAAAACGTTCACTATATAATGCCTAAATCATCCTAAGTTATATTCAAAATCATCCCATAGAAGGTATTGGTTCTCAAAAAGGTCTGCTTCTCCTCTTTTTGAAGAAGCCATCCTCCATCACGACAAAACAGGTAAATGATAAAATAAATAAATAAATAATCATCAGTTGTCACACATCAGTCCTACCCGGGCTCATGATTCCAGCGCGTAAATAATCCAACTTTTGGTCAGTACTGTGATGATGCTATCAACGCATGGCTGTTGCAAGCCAGTTATTCCTGCGTTAACATTTCTGACACCTCCTGCTTCATACCAAAAGAAGTCAAAATGATCTATATTCAGCATTCAAGCTTTTGCTTCTTCCAGGCACTCAGCATCATCAGGTCTGCTTGTTTTGCTTCTGAACTGCTCTTGGATTAATTTTTTCCCTAAAGTCTGCTTCCTTTGTGCCAATATGAACATGCAAACTAAGTCAAGAGTGGATCAGGCAGGAAAACTCTTCTTCAATTAAGACACTTTGATGATAGAGTGTAAATCTTTACCCTTCATTAAACCAATATTTTAACGTCTGTTCTGGCTTAACACAGACACACACAAACTGTTGATGTGTGTAAAATGCCTATATCACTAAATTGACTTTCTATCAGGTCTTTGAAATGTTCTCAGCTTGAACCAATTGTTGAAAATGATAGTTATTAGAATGTGCGCATGCACCGAGGAGCTTCCCGCCGCTTGGAAGTGTTTCGTATTGACCACGGTGTCATGTGGAAGAGGATCGTTTCTTGTGTCCTTGATCTTATCAAAGTAGGGAGTGTGGGGGGGAAATGAAAGGCAGAGGAAACTGCAAGAAGGAGCACAAAGGCAAGAAAGCAACTCAATTAGCAGGAGAGATAGTAGAGTGTGCCTGGGAGTGCTTTCGTAGATTCAACTATTTTTCAGTTAAAATAAAAAAAAATAAAAGATGTGTATTTTCTGTGTTGGCTCACGTTTGCGTCTGATGAGGTTGGATTTCATCAGGGAGGTGAGGTATTAGAGTATAGAGGCAGAGGGAGGATCAAAGCACAGAGAGAGGCAGCAGCAGGAGGAACACTTTCAAACTAAATCCAATGTAATGAAACTCAAAATACAACTAAAATACATAGCGGTACAACAAGGAGAGACGATCGTTGACAATCTACATAGACAAATGCTAATGTCTGACCAGCGATTGTTTTAAAGACCAGAGAGGACAATGTGATTATGTACATAACTGTCAGACTCATTACAAACAAAGTTATTTTTTTGTATAATTAATAATAATCACTGACATCAAAAGGGAGGAGGCAGGTTGATTACATACTGTAGTTGTCCTCTCTCTCTTTCTTTCTCTCTTTCTCTCTCTGAGTGTCTTTTCATGTTCCAGACATATATCCTTCTGTTAAAGGTGCAGTCTGCAACTCTCATAAAAGTGATTTTTTTGTCATATTTGCTAAAGCTTTCACTATGTAAGGACAGCTTTACATCAAACTAGTAGTTTGTGTGAGAAAAACAGAGTCATTGATTCCCTCCTGCTGCTCCTGCAGCCTTTGGCAGATTGCCAAAATGCACCGCGACCGAGCAAAAAGAACCAATCAGAGCCAGAATTGTGTTTGATGGGCTGTCTGACAGCTGTTGCTCACAGGCCCCGCCCCTTTCCCGGAGCTAGAGCGCCGTCTTTTTTACAGCGTATGGTCTGGAGGAGTAGAAGATGGAATTGGTGACTTTTCTGCTTGAAAGGTAATTACCGCTGCTTGATTTACATTATGTTTGATTTGTAATTGTTACACTAGAACTCTGTGGTGCATGTGTTGTTCATGTGCGTGCAACAGCCTCCGTGTGGCTGCTGTAAGTGACACTGTTGTTGTTGTTGCTGCTGCTAGGTTGGTGTACTGTGTGCACATAGAGAGAGAGAAGCGCTGCAGTAATATGCTTTTAACAGAGCATGTTATATTACTGTGATGTTGCTGTCAGACTAACGTTAGCTTGTTAGCTTCTCTGAGGGAGGGACTTTGGAAAGTTTGCAGGCAGGGAAAGAGAGCAGCGGGGAGGGAGGGGCAGAGAGGGATGTGAGAGTTGCGGACTGCACCTTTAACTATCTGCCTCCATCACTGGGGTCACTTACTTTCTTAAGCTCCTTTAGAACATCTCTATTTACTTACTTAAAAACAGATTGTCAATATTTTTAATGACAATTTGCTTGTTAATGTATAAACAAACAAATCACTCAACAGTCAAAAAAAAAACTATAGATTTGTGTTATATAGCTATGCATACGTATATATGTTATATATGTGTGCCTACGTGTGTAAACCTATGCTTATATATGTGTATTGTCGTGTATGTACTGTATATATGTGCATACGTCTGCTGTATTTGATTTTACGATGTGTGTGAATCTATATGTGTAGAACTATATGTACATATTACCCTGAGATGTGGGATGGTTGGAGATTGTGGACTGTGAGCAAAATTTTCTTTTCATCAGTATTAGTTGTTTTAATTGTCATAATTTGCTGTATGTGAAATGATATTTGTTCTTGGCCCCCCCCTCGAAAATGAGGTGTTCCATCTCAAGAGGCATTCCTTAAATACATTTCAAAGAACTATCAAACTCATGTGCAACCATCATAAACACACATACACATCCTAATGATACATCCACAATTAACAGGAAAAATGCAGACTTCCTTTCCTATGGGATATACAGTAATCATATACATGAAGTATTAAACCACAGGTCAGCATAGCTTATGCAATGTGCACAATATTAATATTCATCATGTCTGAGTGACCTGATTGACAGCATTCTCTTTTCTCTCTCTTACAATAATTATTTTTAAATGCATTCAAAATAGGACAAACTAATAACTGACAGCACAAAGTCAGTTCCAATGTAAAGGACAAATTAATAGTTACAATATGTCCTACATATATTGCTGCAATAATGCTATGGTAAGTCTGGTCTTCATGGCTCACTGATGTCGCTAACATCTTGTCTTATCTTTCCTCCTTTGAACAAAAGAAAATTGTATATCCATTTTTAGCTGAATGACACTAACATAGGGTGACCACACGTCCCGGTTTTCAAAGTTACGTCCTGTGTCCTGGTCAATTTCACCCAAACCATTTATTTGTCCCTGCTTTTCACAAGCTCAATTCCGCTTGTCCTGTGTATTAGGAAATAAATGTGTGTTTCCACTGACAGAAAAGACCCCAAAAGCAGCAGCACATTTCACTTAAAAACCTGATCTCTGTGGACTGTGATCTGTCAATCACAGCAGTTGCCATAGTAGCGTTTGCAATATAAACCAATTAAAAAGCTCAAAAGTCATCCACGCATTTGCGGCTCGATGGCATTGACACTATTACTCGTCTGCTTCCTCTCATGCTTTCTCCTTCAACATGCCAAAAAGAAAAATTATTTATTTTGATTATTCAAAACAATTTTATGTTGACTTAAAATTTAGGTTTGTTTTTTGACTGATGGCCACTTTAAATTTGGTTCAGCCATTGCAATAATACATCTCATCCAAAAGGAAGAAAAAAGAAATGTGATTTTATTACAAATAAAACCATATGCAAATTGCTGTCCCGGTTTTGAGTTTTTGAAATCTGGTCACCCTACACTAACAAGCTGTAAACTTTCAAAGAGGTGCTTGATTGTCTGTGACGGGTGGAATGACTGTCTGTGATTGATTGGGTGGGGATGATGGCTGATAAGATGCTTTGTGGCCAAATTACAACGTGATAGGCTGCTACGTGGATATGACGAATACTTGTTCATGTGGATCTTGTTGGGTTCTTTCTTTCTTTCTTTCATACTACGGACTTTATAATTTGTGAAACGCTCTGAGATGACTTTTCTGTAATTTGCGCTATATGAATAAATTTGAGTTGAGAGTTTAGTCAACCTACCCATTGACTACAACTAAAGCAACCCAGAGAGACACATGGAGGTACTATATGATCTAGGCAATTTAATATCTACCTTCCATAGCCTATATTACCCACCACCACAGACAATCCACCAGCAAACACACAGTGACCAAGTGCTCCTTAAATAGTGCAGGGAAGATAATCAGGGGATGAGAAACACCTGAGTGGAAACAGGAGGAAATACTCAATCTCTCTTTACTCATATCCTACAAGAGGTGCTGAAAACTGAACTAAAGCCCATACACAGACACAAGGTCAAACAGCAACCGAGTTAATAATAAATCAGGAAGTAGAATTATACAGGATTACAACCAAAACTGAAATAAAGCCCCACCTGGTATTGAACAAACAAACTTAGAATGTCAATTATAAGTACTGGACATAGTGTAACCAAATGGTTTCACAGACCCCAGCATGTAATAAATATGTATAAAATGGGATGTTTACAGATGTGACTCTCTGTCCTCACCCTCCCCCCTCCCAATTCCCTACTCCCAGCCGAACTCTCGGCTCTGAACTATAACATCTGACTGTATCAGCGGAGAGCAATATTCTTCTCTGCTTTGGTTTTTGCCAGCCCTCTTATCTGTGTTTTTGTAGCTGAGAGGTTTTCCCTGGTTCTGTACTTTGTTTCTCCTTTTGGGAATTCAGTTTATAATCTGTTTTTTTCCCCCTCACCTCTCCTTATGTTGTGTTTTCCCTTTTTTCATCTAAATAATGGGAGCCTCCACTGCCCTTGGTGACCCACAGATCTCCCGTTCTTGTCGCCCATGTTATTTGTTACTGTTCTTCCATGTTCTCTTTAGACGGGATGATACTGAAATTTGTGTAAAGCACTTTGTAGTTTTTACCTGTGAAAAGCACTCTATGAATAAATATTACTTACTTACTTAAAACGTCAGATAATTAGTCTACATTATTTCTAATGCAATATTTCAAAATAAATAAATACATGTAATTGTGGTGATCCAATTACTTCTAATTTCACAGATGTATAAAATCCTGCATTTATAATCTCAGACGATTTTAACATTTGGTTTGAAGCAACGAGTAGCTCTCTGGTGCCCGCTTCATTCCAGAATGGTTCTGTATTATTCAAATGCCAGCTGTGCAATGAACCCATTTTTAGGATTTACTATAGGTACTAAACAGTTGCTGGTAATTTAACAAACTGGAAGCACTTTGCAACACCAGAACTTATTTTGTTAAGTGATAGTTCACAGAAGTGTGACTGCTGTGATGTCTAAACCCATGAAGTCTTACGCTTTGGAACTGTGCATAAAGAGCTTGTCAGACACATGTTTCCTGTGATCGATCTGTGTTCTTGGATGAATGGTCGAAACTCAACAAACACCAACAGATGTTGTGAGCACAATATTCGAAAAGGATGCCGATCAATTGTGGCGATGGCTGCATTTGTAAGAAACTGTTTCAAATGCTTCACTGAATTCACTGAGTCAATATCCTTAACCTCAATGTTTGTGTTGGTTATAATATAAATTTCAATGACATCTGTACTTGTATATGAAGTGTGCTTGTGTATTTGAATAACAGCCTTCCTACTGAGTGTAATAGCACTTACTGAGTTGCTCACATGTACAAGTTACTACGGTAATCATTGTTTTACACTTCAGGTTTAAACCCATTATATGATTACCAGGTAAACAAAATTAGGACCTCTTCTTTACAGCATAACCACTACAAAAGAGGATTACATTTACCAAGAATGTGCTTGAATTTCCCTAGAAACACTCTTCGGCATATCATGAGGGTTCAGAGTCTTGTTTTGTACAAGAATACATAAATTCCATTATTGACTATTGCTCCCACTTCTGTATCCAATTTACAGTGAGAATGTGTGCACTCTTCTCACCTACAAATGTTGTTTCATTTTAAGAGATATGCTTCCTTGTGAAGTGCACATGAAGTAGAAGATTGGTTCAAACAGCATTGCTGGACTTTGCTGCATTTTCATTTGCACCAACTAGGGTCGTGTTACTGATAATTAATTACAATTATGGCGTGATTATAACTGTAATTGTAATTTTAAAAATCTGTTGCTGTTGTAATCATAATTAAATTGTTATGAGTTTAGATCATTGACTTTATAATTGTAATTGCTGTTGTCACGGCAAATTTGCGGTTGCCCTCATTTGGAAACAGGATTTGTGGTCTGGTTGAATGATGAAGTTCAGTCAAAGCATGATGAGTTTATAAACTAAATGAAAAAAGTACAAAAAGGTCTTCCATCCTGTAGGAAGGGCAACGCGGGCAGCAACTAACTGGAAAGTTCCACAGCTTAAACTTTATACAGAAAAGTCCCACCCTGATGAGAGGAAAAGGAGGGGGTCAGATGCCCCGACGGTGGAGACGTTGGAGCAATAATATCTGTCTTGATAATGTGTGTGCGTCAGTTGGTGTGTGTGTGTGTGTATATGAGTCCACATGTGAGTTTGAGTTTGGCCTTGGTCAGATGCAGCTTATCTGTGAGCGTAGGTGAAAGAACCCTGTGAAAGGCATTAAACAAGAATCACATCTTATTTTACGTAGGCACTGTTACAGAGCTCTGTTTATCAGAGCTTTGGTATGAGACCTTCAGCAGAGACTGTTTGTTGCTGGCACTGTGAATACAGCACAGTCTGTCTGTACTGCGTGTAATCTAATGTAACATGACTTGGCAAAGGAGCAACGTCTCAGTTCAAAAGTACAACGATTTAATGCAGTCATTGTGTATAAACACATTTGATGACATGATGATTAATATATCTATATTAATAACACTATGACAATTCCATTAAAACTGTCAATTATAATTTAACGCAAAACAGGGGAAGCATGTTACAGTTCTATGTACAGATCTACACATATGTAGTTAACAATTACAATATATTTTTTGTCAAGCTTTCCCACATTATACCATTAACGAAAAAAAAATGTAGTCGAGGGGTATACTGACACAAAAAAGGCTCAGATGTCCGCCTATATTTTCTGACCAAACCCTAACCTAACTCTAAAAACAGAGACTGGCATGTATTGTCAATCTCTGTTTTAGCATTCTATTTAGTCTTTATATATGTTAAAGTTGATCTTGTTTTTTATATTTCTTTTGAGTTGAAAAAGTCATACCCAGAGTCAGTATGTAAGTATCCCAAGAGTAAATATCAAATAGAAGCATGATTGTTTTTGTAACTACATCAGTCAATTATTAACAGAGACATGAATTTTTGAAATTTTGCAAATGATGAAAAACAGGGATTTTTTTCACTTTTGAAATCGATCCAGAATCTGTATATTGACATGAATCTCCTCCGAAATTTAATGGAATCTTCCATGGTGTAAGGTCTACCTTTAGGTAAAATTTTGTCAAAGTTCGTTACGTACTTTCAAAGTAATCTTGTTAGTTCAAACAAACAAACAAAAGAGACCTCTGAAAAAGATCATCAATGGTCCCAAAAGGTTTCTGTGTTACACATGACAGACTCTACATAGCAGATTTACTATAAGATCTTAAATAAACAGGGGAAAATCTCCTGTATACACAAATAATATGGGTGCACTGTTTCCTCACCTGCTGTGCCTCATCTAGTAAGATTGCAGAACAAATCTGTGCCATGTGGATGTGGTTGAGAGCATCCTATTTAAATGAGCCTTTTGCATGTTTACAAGATGGAGAGTGTAGGAACGCTAAGTGGGCGAAAGTGAATTGGAAACCGTTGACAATGGAGCATCTGGTGCAGTTCTTTCTCTATATGAGCAAATTGTTTCAGGGAATACATTGTATTTATTCAAATATGCTACAAAATAGATATAAATGAAGGTGCTGTTACTTAAAAGGTGAAATGTAATTTGTAATTTTTTGTATCCATTTTATTGTCTTTAAGGAACATTTTAAATTTATACACAAAAACAGCAATAGCAAACAGTTCCAGGTTTGATAAATTAAATTTTGTATTAAAGAATTTGCCAATATTCAGCGAGCCACAGCTGTCCTGCCCAAATTGCACAATCATCAGAGTCAAACACGCTAAATGAATTGTGTGTTACGTTGTGTGTCTGATGCACACAATCCTGATTGCAAAGGGTTAGTAGATGCCCTACAACTTCTATCAGCATGCACTGCGTATTGACTTTAGCGCACATTTTTACAAGTGCAGAGCTTTGCATCTGCCCCATGGTTTTTTCCACAGAGCATTGACCTTTGAATCAATCACAGAGTTTTGGTTACCCAAAAGCATGGGGAAAACAAGTTTGGATGAACTACGGCAGGGCCTGCGGAACGTCTCTGCGCCAAATAGCACGTACCACGTTCAGTCAAATGAGTAAAAAAAGGTCTCTGAGAGGCTCTTGACATCCGCTCATAGAATATCCATGTCAAATTACAGCCCAATTCAACAAGCATTAACGGAGGAGTAGTCATTTAAAAAATGGGTCCCCCGGGGTCCCCCTGGTGCCCTCCGTGGCACATATAGAGTAATGAGCCCCATTCACATATTGGTATGTCAATGATTTGATACCACCAACTGTCGCAATATTTGACTCACAAATAAGTAAGAAAACAAGTTTTATGGAAATTACCGAAAAAAGGGGGGTGGCCCCCGGGCCCCTAATCGAATTGTGCGAGGCGTAATCGTAATCTACGTTGAATTAGTTTTGAAACGATATAACACATAAATTTGGAAACGCCCAGAAATTGGGGGTATTCATATTCATAGAGTATTTATACTAAACTGCAATTTGAACTAATGAGAACTAACGAAGGAGTAGTCTTTTGAAAAATGGGGCCCCCGGGTACCAATGATTCGATAGGAGCGTGTGGTGAACTTTTAGTTGGAATGGGGAGTTTGTGTCAAGGGAAATGGCCACATTGTTGGATTATTGGATATGAATGACCTGGAACAATAGGGCTGGTAGTCAATGTGGTGACTAGCCCGTCTGAAAACAACTTATCTTCAGTCATTCGGCCCCCTGAGATGAACAGCCTGTTGACAAGGTCTGTTTTTTTTCTCTACACTCTTCCATGGACAGTATGTTGATTCAATGCTCTGACCTTTACATCACTTTCCCATGAACACCTGGGATCTTCGTCTCGGCTAACAACTCTCAAGGTCATCTCTACGGCAACACCGTCCCACGTCATCGGCATTGAGACGAAATGTGAGAGACTGCAGCAGAGTCTCAGAAAACAGGCATATGCTCACATTATCACTCCCCCACACAATCACACACAACCCATTTTTTTCACCGCCTCCTCCGGCTCCAACCCCTCCTCCTTCCCTTCAGATGGCACCAGGAGGCGAGACCGTAAGGGCAGCGCCACCCTGTGGCTGACCTGCGAACTACCCATCCTAAAGACCCATCCCCCTGGTGGTAGCGTGCTGTTGTATTGAATTGAATGTTGTGTTTCTTGTTTTTTGTCTCAATGTTTGCTGAGGAGTTTTTTTTTGTCATGATCCCAAACTCCGCCCCCTCTCTACAAGGGCCTAGTTTGGTTTTGTCCTTTTTATACCTCTTCTTCTTACCCATTGTTCCATATTTCTCATCTAAGAAACGGAGCACTGCCCTGCTGTTGGCTGCTCCACAGTTCTTCCGTTCCTGTCCCCCCCATGTTATATGTGATTGTCTTTTCATGTTTCTTGGTAGGGATGTAACTGAAACTGAATTTCCCCTCGGGGATTAATAAAGTATAATCAATCAATCAGTGTTTTCTCTTTCTCAAACAGAGCTGACAGGTGGTCACGTAACCTGACTTATGCCACATAGAAAACACAAGAGGCCTATTCGTAGGATGTCTATGCATTGCGCAGTGGACAAGCGTAATTTTTCTATGCTGTGGAGTGAGACTGGGTTGTAAATAATACATCCTACTGAAGCAAACAGCAGCATCTGGGAACACCAAGCCTGACTCAAGGGACATGTGTAACTAACAGCACTGGAGCCTGTGCAGCTTTCCATGAACAAAGTGCTTTTATACAAAGAAACGAGTGCAAAGCTCAGCTCCTGTTGCTGACTGGTCTATAAAATATTGATCAGACTGTTGTTGTTGACACCTGTGGTGTGGTGTGTGAGGAGCGGTGTTCTGTCAGCTACTGAAGTCTTTAAGTGAAGCCAGATCGTGAGCTTCTGAGAAGACTAACTCGAGAAAAAAAGCTTGGTCTTTCTTGAATAAGACCCTAAATGTGCAACTCAACAGGGATCGAGATCTGCAATATGACAGCAAAGCCAAAGACTGTGTGCCATGTTTGAAATGGCAACAGATGGAAGTGTTGATTTCTGTGTGAAAATGAAGAGGAGCCACTAGAGCGTTTCATCCCTAAAGCTGACAGACACAGCAGAACAACTTCCTCTGACTCAACCCAACCCATCCTAATAAAAATGTGGATTTCTGCACCAAGATGCAACACTGGTTTTGATTCCCTCTGGCATAACAATGTACAACTTCATCAAACTGTTGTCATTTCCATAGATTTGCATCTACTTTAAGATACCAGTCACAATATATAACAAATCTAACTGGTCACCCATTGTATGGAGGCTATTTGTGAGCACACTTTGGAAGCTTTAACACCAGTTGTGTCAAACTCAAGGCCCGAGGACCAAAACCTGCCCACCAAAGTATACAATTTGGCCCGTTGGCAGGTTTTTACTAAAAGTAAAAATTGCAAAAAAGATTAGTCGAGATGTGTCAAACTAATTTTGACATGAGGTCACATTCAACGCAGTTTGCTTATTAGTGGACCAAATCAGAAGAATCCAAACAATTTATAAAATATATGATTTAACCATTATTGTTTTATTACCCCAGAAGAAGAAAAAATGGCTAAATCATCCCAAGGGCCAGATCAGATGCAATGGTCCTGAAACTGGACTGCAGACTCTAACGTGTGAGTCATTTGACAAACTCAAAGCAAAACGTCTTAAGAAAAAAGCATTTACAGTCATTAACACATGGAATAATTAAAACATTAACATCAAAACATAGAACAATAATGGTAAAAAATTGACTTTTAAAGAATGTCAGTATTCTTCTAGTCCAGTTCACTAAGATGAGATGGACATCCCTGTACACCGGTTACATATGACTGTGTGCATATTACCTTCTTTAAAAATATGTTTTTGGTCTGTTAACATTTTACTAAGAGTCATTTGTTCATCACAAACTCTTCATATAAAACAAGTCTAGATATAAAAGTACTCTGCTGCCCTCTGCTGTATGGATACTGCTTTTATATACCGCTTTTCCAGTACTTTAATAAAGTTAAGCAGAAAAAGGAAATCACAGATAAATCACTATGATTGAATTTTATGGTTCGCTGATAGATGTTTTCTACCGCAGTGTCTCTGTGGGAAAGGGCTGAGGAGTGAAGTTGCCTGTGTGTGTGCAGTCAGTCATCAATGACCTGTGCAGTCTGAATACATTAAACCATGACCGGGCAACTTTTATTAAAGTTAAGGCCACACAAATGCGTGAAGGTCTCCACAGTATCATCACCAGGAATGAAACCCAGCAGCATCTGCTATTGAAGACTTGTTATGGTGGTGGAGTTTAATACTTCAAGGAATAAAACTGTCATTGTCCAATTTTCTACTCATCCAACTGTGTATTAACTCATTTATTCTTAAGTTTCTCCTTTTTCTGCACTATTAACTGTGCACAGCTCATCATGTCACTCAACATTTTTAGATTTTTGCATTATTTGGTCTGATTACGGTAGTGCAGACATGAAAAACAATAATAGTAAGATAATGATGTAAATATCAGATTCATTACTTAAAAATAAGGTCAAGTGTATCATTAAACCCAAACACACCAAACAGTTGTGTTTTTGAAATAATTTATTTAATATTCTTACATAGCAATAATGGATTCTTTATGATAAGCATAGAAAATATAAACAGAGCAAACCATTAGTAAAAATGAAAGAACCTGCTGGACAGCACTGTGCTTATAGTGTAGGAAGGCGGTTAAATGACAGCTAATTCCAAAAGGAAGTCTTCACGGAACAATCAGTGATCCTTAAATTTGACATCAAATATGCAGTTTGTGGTAAATGAATAGCTTTAAAGGTGATCTGAGGTTAAGAGAGGCTGCAGTTGGAGTGTTTGGACTCCCTGCCCTAAAAAAAAACACAACAAACACAGAGTCAGAAACCATCATTTCACTCATAATAAAAAAAACTACACAAGCGTTTCATCTTCCACCAGATCAAATAGAGGATGAATTGCCATGACAATAGTGTACCTACATGTGCTCCTGTTAGCATGCTACTGACGGTTAAGCTTTCCGGGTACCTGTTGTCTCTGCTGCTGGCGACGGTATTCTTCTTCACTGGCAGCAAGAGCCTGAGCGAGAGCCAAATCCTCCTGTTCCTGAGGGCTGGAGCACAAAACAACCACATACTTCAAGTATTTACACACCAATAACACACTTAGCAGGATAAATGAGCACTTTGATCTGCTGCCAAAGAATTTCCAAGAAAGAATCTAATAAGAGGATGTGAAATAGGTGAAGTTGTGACCCTAAAGGTGGTGGAGCACTGGTTAGAAACTTGCTAATTAAATAGTGGAGTGAATTTTAAAGAAGGTTTGCCCACATTTGTTCTTTTCTTATTTATTCTGTGGATTGGAATAACACATGCTCTTATAGTCTGATAGCAGTTAGCCTTGGCACTAGCTTTGCCTTTTCTTTATGTGACTTAAACCCTCTTTTAGCTGCTCTATAATCATTTTTGAGCCACCTGTGTGGAGGTCAAAACAAAAAAACAGAACTGCACCACAGAATGCCAGGCCACACCCTATTTTGTAGTCGCCACCTACATTGCAAGCAGTGATTGTTGTGTGCATGTGCACGCAATGAAAAGTCTTACCAGAGTAGTAAAGACACCTGATGGAAAAACTGTGATTTCTTTTGATCTTTTATGTCTTTAAATTGTTCATAACAGAGAATCTGATAACATCTGATTTGAAGTTTTATACATAAGGCTGATATTACGCTGTCATTAGAATGAATAAGGTGTCATGAAGGCGATTGTTAAGTGTTGTTCACTAAATTATGACACCTTTCACTAAGTTATGACACTTTTGGAGCTATGTTTGGGTTAGGTGGAGGGATCTAGTGACACTTAATGACAGCCTTCATGACTCCTTATTCATGCCAATGACAGGTGTCATGTCACAATAATGACAGCGTAATGTCAGCCTTATGTATAAGACTTAAAGTTAAGTGTTACTGAGAATCATTTTGCGCCCTAAAAGCTTCCTCTTTGTTCACTACACATAACTTAGTTATATTTTCTAATGTTACAGTTTGAAAAATCTAAATATTTGACCATATTGGCAGCTGACAAGAAGGGAAAAAGCTCTCATGGTAGCATGAGCCCACAAACTCTGGACATATATAAATATGTTGTAGTTTAAAGATGCTGAATAGAAGTTGACGGTTGTTTATGAGTCACCACATCCTACTTTTGTATTTATCCAAGTAGAACCTTATGCTGTAAATAGCCCTCCACTGCTTTCCACAGAGATGTGCAGCTGATGACGGGCTACACGTGGGAGGATGATGACGTGCGTTACTCACGTGAGAGGCGGCGGCTGTGCCGCTGGCCTTGAATCAGCTAAAGACATCTCCAGAGCCCTTTGCAAAGCCTGCTCCTCCGTCTCCGGGAACAAACAGCAACGCACATATTTCACTACTGGAGTCTTGTTTTATTTTTAATGAGGTGAGGAACTGTGAGTTATATTCTTACCATGCCCGCCTGGAAGGATGCAGATTGTGGGATGACATTCTGTGCTGAAACTGAAGCCGGAACGCGTTGCGGGGCTCTAGGACAAAATACTTCGAGAGTTAGAATTGAAGGTGCTGAAAGGTGATGATAGTTGAGTTTATAAGGATGCTCACTCAGCACTGTGACTTCTGCTGGCAGCTCTCACACCATTAGAAACTGGCCTAGGGTTCCCTGAACCAGATGAGCTCGCAGCAGAGGCGGAAGTGGAGGAAGTAGCTTGGGTCCTCATTACAGCAGCATGTCTGAGTCCCACAAAGACAGCAGATTTAATTGGCAGCTCTGGCTGTTGTATTCCAGAGCAGTATGAAAATGCGAGAGGACTGATAAAGCACCCACCCAGACTTGGACAGAGGTTTCCCGTCAGTTGTACAATCGTGGTCAAGAGGGTGACGATGTTTGAGACAGTAATTAAGATGACACTGGTCGCAGCTGAGTCGTATCATTTCCTTCTGTTTGCAGCCTCCTTTTGAGCATTTATTTGTAAAAATCTAAATAAATAAATATTCAGTGTTATTGTTAGTATAGAATTTTTTTCCATCTATTTGACAAAAACACAGAAGCGCTAATGAACCTTTCTCTTCCTTTGTGCAGGGTCCGATTTACAGTCACGGTCGATGTGTTCACCCACTTTGATGTCAGGCATCTCCCCTCTCTTGATGGGAATAGGAGTATCACACAAAGGGCAAACTGGGACCTGGACATCCTACAGAGAATAGATACCTAACATCCAGTGTATCATCACTCTTGCAATAGGTTTTCATTGTAAACGCTATCAAATATTATACCAAAAGTGTGTGTGTTCATAGTAGTAATTATAACAATATTCAAGAAAAAGTGGAGACAAACACTACAAAAAAATAAATAAGAAAAAAAATTGTAGAAATATAGTAGGAGCAAATGTAAACAATACACCGAAATTTACCACTTGACCTCACATCTGGCTGAACATGGCTGCTTTCCATGGATTTTATTATAAGTTTTAGAATTGTGGAAAAAGTATTTCAATTGTGGTTTGTTGGTTTTTTATATAAATATGCGCAAGTTTTGTTTAATTGGTAATATATTAAATACATTATGTATTATATAGAGTACATCACAAATATAGGTAGTGGTACCCTTTAAATGTGAGGTGATAACACAAGGAACCAACTAGAAATTAAAAAAAGCAGTCAAGCAAATTACAGTCCTCCATGTCTAGTGAATAAACACAAGAAATCACAAACAGAACAGAGAAAAAAAAACACTTCTATGCTTCCGTTTACTGGACTCCACATCCCACAATGCAATGGGTGAAACTTTTACAGAAGTTTACAGAAGATATTGAAACTTCCGAGTGTCAATTTCAATCTCTTACATATTTTTACAAGCAAATTATATTTGATTTATTGATCTATTGATCCAGCAGCTTTAAAATCCAAAACAATAAATACACAATTATTTTCACAAATAACTATCTTACCTTTTTGTATGAAGATGTGCATCTATGGTTTGCATAGGTGATATGGTCTTTGCAGAATATCTCTTGACAGGCATCACATCTCATTGGAAGAAAATCTGAGTTGTTGAATACATTTAATTAATAATTAATAGGATTATTCACTCAAATACAGCCTGATAATTCAGAACCACAGGCAGTGTATGACTTCTCAGAGCACTTACCTAAACGTTTGCAGGTCTTCTCAGAACAGTGTTCTCCTAGATCTGGAAATTCCATATTGTTGAACTACTTCTTCAGCCAACAGTGCTGAGATCCCAGGCTGAATAAAGACAGCAGACACTGTGAAGTTGTCATGAACCTCATTACTTCTATTGTTACACATGAATCATGGGATTATGAGTCCTCAGCTCTGCATTAGTTCACTAAACTGGTGGCTAACAGACGATTAGCTTGATTACATAATAGGCTGTAGGTCTTTGTGTTTGTATCTATAAAAGACGAAAATAACAAACCGTCCTGAAACAGATTAGGAAAACAGGCTAGCTAATATATGCTAATATGCTAGAAGATACATATTATATACAGTAGAACTACATTTTTATTCCATTTTTAACACTGAAATAAAAAGGCAATTTTTACTTACAAACAAGACGATTATAATATATTTGAGTGTATAAAACGACTTTGAGTGACTATCCTTAAAGCCAAACATCTAGAATAATGTAGTTTATATCTAGCTTATTTGTTCAATCTGTTTTGCTACTAAAGCTAGCAGTTAGCTTATCTCAGCTTGTTCATAATGTGCTCTCACCAGGTCCTAATCTCGTTCTCGGCCCGCTGGGCTAAAGTCTGAAGTATCGGTGGTATCCTGCGATATCCAGAGAGCTGTTGACAGAGTTTTATTCTCTTAGAACAGACCGAAGTCCACACCGAGTACCGCTGTATCCTTTAGCCGCTGACTTGTCTGTTTGTGCAGTTTTTTGATGCATCACGCACGCACGCACGCACGCCCCGCCTTCGTCATCACGTAAAAACAACGTCGCCAGGATATGCAACGTCACGATTAGACTGCAGTCAGGAAACACACGTCATTGGAAAAACAAACAAACAGCAAAAAAACAAAACAAAAAAAAAACACGTCATTGGGGAAACGCCGAGAAAGTTCCAGTGAGGTCCAAACTTTTCCACCACAAATAAGAATGACCTGCTCTGTTTTTTCCTGTTAGTTTGTTTTTCTACAAACAAAGACTTTAAGACTCTCCAGGATCCAAAACCCATGCTAAATTTAAATACAGCAAAACATTAAATCATATTTTTACCTGAAAATCCTATCTATTACGAAATCAGTTAATTTTTTTATAGATCCTGGTTTAGCTTCTAGCCAGAAGCGCCTCCTTTCCTCTGATAACTTGTGATCGTTCTCCCTGATTTGTTATGATTTTTGGCAATCTATACAATTCCAAATGTGTCTCACTGTTTGACCGATTGGTACGGCCAAAAACACGGCAATAGTTCACCATTTTCGTCTCTAAATTCGGGATTTTCTTGTCTGAGTGCTGTTTGTAGACATGCTGCTTTATCTCCAAAATGGCGACTTCCGGGTTGATGACGTGATGGATGAAAACCCTCTATTCTGGCACCCAAACACACAACAAGACGACATTCTAAAGCTGTAACATTACTGGCCTCCACAGTCTTGTTTAGCCAGCTGCGTTTCCTGTTTTTGCCTCCAGCTAGTGTTGTGACGTCACTTGTTAACGTGGGCCATTTAGGGTCTATAGGTACGATAGAAGATAATTGGCTCACGATATAAATACAATGCAATATTTTGGAAGGGAAAAAAACCCCAAACTGCCTTGGAAAAATAACCAAACTTTTAGTCTTGACGTACTTTCGTACTTGCTCTGACTGTGACCTTTTCTACTCAATAAGAATCAGAAAAAATAAAAACAAACCATAACAATCTTGTGTGTAGTAGATTGGGTGGATTTTTTTATTTTTTTATTTGACCCCCTAACCTCTGGCAAAACCACTCGTATTCATTCATACTTATTACATTTTAATAACGTGATATATCTTGTTGCATGATATATCGGTCCATCTTTAGTGGTTACTGAATGTGTATAAGTAAATGGAACTGCACTCCAGAATTCACATCTGGACACTACAAACACAATCCCACATGTAATATATTGTAGACATTGCGTCTTTATGAGGTGTACAGTTAACCAAACAAAGTAATGGGCTGTGGTGACTTTAAAACTCCCTGCAACTCTAAAATAAAGAGCAAGCAGGTCAGAAAATGGATGGATGAATGGACTTTAGAATCGTTTTTTCAGTTAAAAAAAATATTAATGGAAACCCTAGGATAAATAAAGTTCTTACTATCTCCATAATGTGCTTTCAATTATCTAAAATGCAGTTACAGAACGTAGAACATAATCATAGGCTCTGTCCTCGACAACTAAACAACAAACCACCGCCATTGTTGCTTTTGTCGCCCTCTAGTGGACAAAATATATAAGCGCTTTAAACATTGGTTACACTTTCCTAGCTTTGCTCCAGAATGTCTGGATGAAGAGGTAGCTACTGCCCACAGACAGGTCAGTAGGTACGCTACAATAGTGTCACAGGTTCTTGGATGGCATTGCAGACCAAACACAGTTCAAGTGTCATAATTCACAGAAATTTAATCCAGATTTTACAATAGATTACGCTAAGGGTGTCGAACTCTTTACAGTTCAAGGCAAGGCTCCTCCAAGTAGGATTTAAACCATACTTTTCCATGTGTTCCAACCCACGTTTTCAATCTGTGCTACTAAATGTTATGGTCCACAGTGTGAAACGCAGCACTTACTGTATATCCAACAGAACTAGTGCAGTGCCCGTAGGAAGTATGTACTGTATTGCTGTAGAAAAGTGGAAGGTTAAGTAGCTTTTTCATGGATGATTGGGAGCTTTAATTCCTCTTTAATTCAGAATAAAAGTTTAGTGAAGTCAATAAAAAGATCTTGAAAACACTCAATTCCTAATGTAAATTTAATTCTGAGTCACACACACACGACAGACACAAACCTCAGCAAACAGAACAGGCTTTACCGGGGCATGAAGAAGCAGAGTTTTACTAGTGATGCGTGAATCATTATAAAGTTCATTTTTACACTCAACGTCCTGAATAGTGGAGATAGAACAGCTGTTGAATTAACCGCTGGCTTTGATTGACCAAAGTACGGACTTGTATCTCCTTTCTCCGTTGTTCTCTCTTCTGCTCCGCGGAGCAAAGCAAAACTGTGTTACTGTCGAGCTACTCCTCCTCTGTGTTGCGATGGCAACGAAAACCTGACTGAATTTATCAAATATTCTGTTGAAGATTAAGAATTGGGATCTATACTTTGTCATTGTAATTTTCAGCGGTGTTAAATGGTTAATAAAGCAGTATTTAGAATAATATTGACATCCTTTCTTTAAATCTTTCTTTGTTAATAATTAACCATTGGAATAGTGAGGTGCTGCAAATTCCTTTCACAGTCATTTTTTTTGTTCTATTTGGACCTGGAACTTGGAAATGTTCCTGATTATATATTGTTGTAATTTGACTTCAAACATTTAGCGTTAGCTCACTGATTGTTGTGCCTCCTTAAAAAATATTTCCCATGGCCATATGTGTCAGACACCTGACCTCTGACATCACTACATCTTTATTTCTATAGACAGAAATACCTCTGATTACTAACTCCAGGCCTCATTGTATCTGATAAATCAACTCCGT
>NC_041051.1:22043650-22161150 GCF_900634775.1 Gouania willdenowi
TCTGTCACAGATGCACTTCACCTCATTACTGCACGTCTGCAGGGAAAAGACATGGCTGTGTAAAAAATATAATCAAACTTATTCCCACTGAAGGACAGCTAACACTCCTTATTCTTGTAAGCGCTACTGTAGATATCCTTATCAATACCCTTTTCTGTGAGATAGAAGATGTAGAATTTTGCAAGGTGCTAATTTAATTTAGTTAGTGGCATTTTTGAACAACAAATCTCAGCTAACTTATACATTTAAAAAGTGGAGGTTATTTATCCTATGTTTGTTGTGAATGTATGTATGCTATTTTACAAAAATGTCATTGCTTTTCTTGCACAATGACAGATAAAAAGGATTCTGATTCTGAAAGACTAGAAATGTGATTTTGTGTACTTGGCTGTATGTATATAATAAATAAAGTTGAGCCCTTTGTGTAATCTAATGAAGCTAAGGTAGCTAAGGTTTTTCAATTACTGCTTTTCTGATTGGTTAAATGTCTGTTGATTACTTGAGTTGTTGGTTTTTCGTGACAAAATCAAGTTGTAATGAAAAAAATATTTTGACTAATTAACGATTGTAGAAGGTATTGCACCTTGGTAAAGAACAGTGCTTATTTGCATGCATTTCAACCCTAGCGATGGTCATAATGTAATGGATAGTTACATTTAAGTGTTTTTTGTTTGTCTTTTAAATGACATAAAGCATGTAAATTGTGTGATCCAAGTCTAATGCACGGTCCAACGATTTTTACCGTTTTGTGATCTCTAGTTGCTTTATTATTAGATTCAATGTGGGTAAAATCTTACACCAGATCAGACTCAATGTTCTTGTTTGTTAGGCTGCAAAACTCAAGACAACGTCAGACGACCTCAAATTCAACAAATATTTAATGCTATTTACCCCATGATCAGAACAAATGTGTGCAAAATTGGATCCTTGACACACGCTGAGGTTGAATGCGGCCACAGGGAGGCACCGTTTCTCTAAACACATCATGTTGGGACCACAGGGTGTGCCATCCTCAACATAACCCAGGTCTGAGCCGTCCTCCAGCAGAGCATGGCCACCCCTGAGCACGAAAAACACAACAGACACAGGACAATGAGTCGATTAGGTTTCAATGGTCCTCAACATACAGTAAATGGATGTGGGGGGGGGGGGTGCATTGTGAGGATGCTATTCTTTGACTTTTCCAGTGCTTTTAATACAATCCATCTAAGCTTTCTCCAGGAGAAACTCCCCATCATGGCTGTGGACCCTCACTTCGTGTGCTGGGTACCGGATTATTTGACCAACAGGCCACAGTTTATTCGAGCGGGGGGCTGTAGGTCCTCAACATTGACCTGCAGCACTGAAGCACCTCAGGGCACTGTGCTCTCGCCCCTCCTCTTCACCCTCTACGCTGCTGACTTTTGTTACAACGCCGATACATGCCACAATTGCAGAGAACTTCTGCATGTGGCATGTATCGGATGCATGTATGTCAAGGAGAGTACAGAGGCCTGATGGAGGACTTTGTGAAGTGGAATCAGCGGAACAAGCTCTTGCTGAACTCAACTAAAACCAAGGAGGTGGTGCTGGATTTCCACCAGGCGCCACCCTCTCTGCAGCCCGTCAACATCGTGGGATCGGAGGTAGAAGTGGTTTCCATCTATAAGTACCTGGGGCTGCAGTTGGATAACAAGCTGAGCTGGGTAGCGAACATGGACGCTGTTTACAGGAAGGGGCAGAGTAGGATGTACTTTCTTAGATGGCTGACCTCGTTCAGGGTCTGTTTACGGTACATGTTTTATCAGTCCATTGTGTCCAGTGTCCTTTCCTATGCTGTTGGTTGTTGGGGGGTGCAGTACAAGGCAAAGGGACACTCAGAGGCTGAACCGGCTCATTAAAAAGGCGGGTTTGGTGGTTGGACTGGGCCTGGATTCAGTGGAGAAGGTGGTGGACGAGAGGACGCTCTCCAAGATCAGGGGCATCCTGTAAAATCAGAGCCACCCCCTTAACTCGGTCTTCTCCCGCCAGAGAAGCCCCGTGAGCTCCAGACTCCTCTCTCTGGCATGCTCCAAGGACAAACTGAAAAACTCATATGTCCCTCGTGCCATCAGGCTTTATAACACAGCCACTACAGGGAGGAGTAGAGGAGGAGAGACTGAAATGTCTTGAACATTGTCTTGCAGTGCCTTAACTTCTCTTGGACTGTTGTGTATTTATTGCTTTTTTTATGTGTTTTTAACTTCTTCATTCTGTAGATCCTGCTCTGTTTGTGTGAATGTGAGCAACAGACTGCAGCACTATTTTCTTTGGGATCAATAAAGTATTTATCTATCTAAATCATTGCTTTAGATTGTAATGAAGGAGGAATGAAAACAATCTACAATACCTGCAGTCCAGGTACTTGTTCTGGTGATAGAGGGTGAAACTGGTGACTTCACCCTGCAGGTCTCCGAACTTTGGCTTCATTGTTACATTGGCACAAAAAAGGAAACCACATAGAACGTCCCTGTGCAGAGTAGAAGTGAGATGACGTTACTGTAATGGCGTGAACTAACCAGCACTAACAAAATTATGATGGCTAACTTCAAAAATCCAAAATTGCAACATGTTAAACAGACCTGTGAATTGGTATGTTCGTTTGAAGTTTAAATAAATAATAACAAAGATCTTCACTTACGGCTTGTTGCACTGCAGCCAGCCTTGGCCTTCAGGGCCTGGACCACAGTTACCTTTCTCCGTCCCTTCAGCATTCAGCTTCTCATAGCAAAACCTGTCTGCTGAATCTGCAATGGCAAAACAATAACATCCAAGATCAGTGGTTGTCAACTATTCTGGCAAAATGACTGCCGGTAATGACCAGAACCTGATAAAAAGCTGTGATATCGGAGGTCAAGTTACACTGCTCAAAAAAAGGAAATACTTAAACATCCTGGATCTCAATAAATATTCCAGTTAAAAATATATATATTTATTTATTACATAGTGGGATGCATTTAGAACAAAAATAACAAAAGAATGATCATTTTGGAGGATTCTGGCAGGGCACTTCCTGTTACAAAGTTGGAGCAGTTTGATCTTGACATACATCACATCCCCACAGTAAAGCAATGATCTAAATATAGTAATTAATACTAATATTTTTTCTAACAACTTTCCTTTAAAAAGTCTATAAAATTGTATTTATTTCAGGGTTTATTTGCCCCTTCAATTCATATCACTGTTGCAATATAGCTTTAGTCCCATTTATTTTTCAATTTCAGTCAATAAAATTCTTTAATCACACCATGCTCTATTTTTATGCTTTGCAGTTTAAAAACAAGTGACAGAAATAGATTAAATTCACACTTGTTTCTCGCAACATCAATAACTTCTATTGAGCCAACAACATAGGAATGTAGCTGGGTGCCAAGGTTTAGATTACGTGTAGACATTTAAAATGAGCATCAAAACAAGCAAAGAAGGCAAACTAAGAGACCTTTAAATGATTTACTTATTCACATCTTCATGCTAAATACTCCAAAAAAGGCAAGTGTGACTTCAGTAATTGGGCAAATATGCCCCTCCAGGAGCAGAACATCACAGCAGGCAGCACCAGTGTAAGATTAATGTAGTGCATTTCAGGAGTTAAAGATTAAGTCTGATTGATCAACTCTAATATGTTCTTTTATTAAGTGGATTTCAGATATTTGCCCTGGGACCCCAGTGCTTTTCTATCTACTGCAGAATTTAGTATCATCACACTTCTGGTGATTTTTGTGGGTTTTAAATGCAATATGTTCAGAAGTCATTTGTGTAAACGTATTATCTTTTTGAACTGCATTATCTGTTTAAACATACATAATTAAAATTGCAATATATTTATGTCTGTCTCATACTTACTGTAGCCCCATAGTGCCCTGCACTGCCCATCTCTAGTCCTGCAGCGTCCACCGTAGCATCGTCCCTGAGGAGGGGAAGGAATACTTGTTTACTGGAGCACAGAAAGAGCTACAGTAAAAAACAGTCCTTACCTGATTAGTGTCACACATGTAGCCATCCAGCTTGTGGACATTATGAGGACACTGGACAGGAAAGACAATTATAAGTATGTTTTTATGCTAGATTATGATTTAATAGTTTAAACAGCAATATAGAAACAAAACCACTACCTGGCTAGAGTCTCCAGTGCAGGTTTCTGGGATGTCACAGTCATTCACAGCCTCTCGACACACTGCGCCTCTGAGCTCATACTAGGACATTTAAAAAGAAAAACTCATGTATCTGTTTTTTTTCTTCTTTAACAGAATTTTGGCACGTTTCAACTCTTTCAGCGTTTGATAATTTTTTTGATTAAAAATGTCCCCATTGATTCCAATTGGGAATTCCAGTGTTTTAAGAATTTACGGTATCAACTTTGAACGTTAGCTGTTCAGCTAATCTTCAACGGATTTCAACTTTTAAATATTCAGCTGTCTGATGGCTAATGCTAGGCTATTGTTAATGCTAGGCTAAAGCTAATGCTAGGCTAATGTTAGTATCAGGCTAATGCTAGGATAATGCTAGTAAATGCTAATGTTAGTTAATACTAGGCTAAAGCTAATGCTAGGCTAAAGCTAATGCTAGGCTAAAGCTAGTATCAGGCTAATGCTAGGATAATGCTAGTAAATGCTAATGTTAGTTAATACTAGGCTAATGTTAATGCTAGGCTAAAGCTAATGCTATTCTAAAGCTAGCATCAGGCTAATGCTAGGATAATGCTAGTAAATGCTAATGTTAGTTAATACTAGGCTAATGTTAATGCTAGGCTAAAGCTAATGCTAGGCTAAAGCTAATGCTATTCTAAAGCTAGTATCAGGCTAATGCTAGGATAATGCTAGTAAATGCTAATGTTAGTTAATACTAGGCTAATGTTAATGCTAGGCTAAAGCTAATGCAGTGTTAAATGATGCAGGCCAACACCTGCATCCTCACTTGCATTTTCTTTAGGAAATGCAAATATTCCAGTTCACTTTACAAACCACTCAATTTGGCACCCCACAAAAATGCACTGCTTTCAAAATAAATTAAACTAAATGATTTCTTAAAATAGAAAGTTTTATCCTTTAGAGACTCACTGTGAAATTATTCAACTCACCTTGCAGGACCTGCAGCAGAGCCCATTGCTGCACATGGCATCATGGGTAAGTGTGCACTTTTTACAGCAGGCTCCTCCGCTCCGGGCACACTCCTGCAGACAGACAACAAACACTCAGCTCAAATTAAAAAGATCAGTGAAATCATAGCTATGTCTCATCACTGACACTGTACATAACATGATGATGTCAATCTTCAGCAGGTTAAAGATTTCACATTCACGTGTGTAAACAAGCTGGTCTCTTACCACCTGGGAGCCACAATCACACTCCTCCCCAAGCTCCACAAAGCCATTGCCACACTCCGGAGGGTCCAACAGCTGAGGGACGGACAAGAATGCATCAATTAAAGACTGATGAAAAGAGATAACACGTAAGGATGTCTGCAAGAAATATAATAATGTGGAAAGGAATTAATATGCATCTGACCTTATTGGGTTTGTTAAACAGACAGCTTCCACCCCCCTGAAGCAAGAACTGAATGTACTCGTCAACACTGCAGCGAGAAAACTTCCTGGGCAGATAAAACCTGCAAACATATCATATCAGGATATAATGTGACATATAAGTGAGAACAATGCAGTGAGAATTTTTTTCCGTCACATCTTCTGTGGGTGTCTGTACCATCACCTCACAATCTAACAGAAATGTTTTCACCACCTGCAGTAAGAAATTACTCAAATGAATAAATTACAGCCATATTGTTCATCTGGAGAGGAAGGCCATATTTAACCCTTCTATTATCCTTCATCATAGTATTTATTCTATGTGCTGAATGCATATTGCACGGATTGGTGTTCATCCAGGGTCAATTTCACCCCATTCAATGTTTATCAGTCAAAAAATAATAGTTGACTTTTTTTTGCTTCATATTTCCCGACTATGCCTAATTGGATGGGTACCACTGATTAAGTATAAAATGATCATGATAATATGTTTTTCAATGTGCTAAGTGCATATTGCACGCATTGGCGTTCCTCTGGGATCAATTTGATCCCAAGCTGTTTTAGATGTGTAAAACTTATGGTCTGTGTGACCATGTGTGACCTCGCAATCCCACCCCTGCAAAACTATTGAAGATAAATTCATTCTAATTTAAAAGTTTGGCCTGATGGTGGCGCAAGAGAACAGGTCGAGGTTTCGTTATTAAGGGGTTATATGAATTTTGAATTTGAATTTTATTTCGGCAGTCTTCACAAACAAAAAAGTACTGAACAAACAACACCCAAAAGGGTGTAGGTTGAAGCAAAGCTTATATATACTTACCCCATCACAACAAAACAAAACAAGGTTTTCTACATAATATCACACACAAAAAACATTGAACTTATATTACTATTTTCACAATATACATTCAATATATATTCTGCACAAGTTTTATATATACAGTTTATACATTCATATCAAACATATATACATATGTACACATATACATACATACACATGAATGTATATGACATGTACATAATATTAATAATACACTATTTCATATTTACGACACAAATTTAATCAATTAAATTTAGAGTCCCAATATATAAAATAATAACAACCTTTTATTATGTATTAATATATTTCTACCATCATATACATATATATTATTGCTGTCCTCGGTAAAATTGTTGCTCTTCTTTCTTATACTTACTAATCATATATAATTTCAAAAGGTTTTAAACTGGTTCATGTTGGTGCTTTGTTTTATTTCATCCTTTAGGCAGTTCTATAATTTAACCCCTGCTATTGTTATACTCCTCTTTTTCAATGTTGGTCTAGCATATTGTATCCTGAAATGTAGTTTTCCTCTCTTTAAAAATCTTTTCTGTAACCCTTTTGGAAGTGCACCTTTACTTGCTTTATAAATCATATACTGTATACAATTTTGAGTTGGATGTGATCTGGGAGTTTTAAATTTGTGTGTTCTCTGTATCCTGCGTTATTTATTTATTTATTTATGTATTCAACAAAGACACAAAAACCTGGTCAACAATTTTTTGAAAATAAGGTTTTGGAGGCAAATATCCTCCAAAAGGGTAAAATGTGTTTGCAATGTTTGAGGATAATAGGAGAGTTAAATCTCTCTTGGAGTCAAAGCATAGAATTCTCCTATTGTAAATCCTCTGCTGTGATCGTGCCATCATATTTTGACAAAAACCACCTCGAGCTGCTAAAACCAGCAGCTCAGTCGACTGGGGAGCAGGTGAAATCACAGCATCCCGCTGTTACAGGTGTTTAATTGTTAAACTGAGTGAAATGAGTGGAAGAAAATTGCACCATTGGGGGATTCTTACCCAGTGTCTTCCATGATGCAGCCCAACCAGGCATCCGGGCACCTGCAGTCTCCTGTGAGCAACAAATGGAAGAAGGAGGAAAAAGCTCAGATCAGATCATTTCACAAAACAATTAACACAAGAGGAAAGGGGAGCTTTTTTTTTCTTCTTTTTTTTTAACATAAAAGGCTTTTTGCATAGGATTGATTCCCATAGTGTGTAATTCTGGCTTTAAGCCCTAATAATCCCTCATTTGACTGACAGCCTATTGTTCACTTACAGTAACACCTCCTTACACATTATCTTCTTTTTGGAAGCAGGTGATTTATCACCTAATAAAGATCTAACTGCTGGAGAACTGCCGAACAGAGACACCGAGACCATTACCAGCCCACACCAACACCTCCACCCCCATAACAAGCTTCCTCCATCCCACACTTTAGATAATTTATTCATCTCACTCATGGATTAATAGATCAGAGCAGCATAAAGCCTTTCTGCAGCTTTACCTGGAGCATTACGAACGTTGTTCCACCGCATCCCGATGTTTTGGCCAAGCCCCTGGCATAAAGTGATAGCCATTGCACCCACACTGCCATACTGAACAAAAGTTACACAATAATCAGTCATCAGACACCTGATAGGTCATATAGGCTTTCATCTATAATATATCCATCCCTTTATAGATGTATAACTTCATCAATCTTAATTCAAGTTGAGGAAAAAACAAATGATGCTTTATATAGTAAATTCCCTCATGGAGCTTTGGAAAACAGTGTTTTTTAACAAAGCTACTTCTTCTTTGTGGTGGCCCTATGCACCATCCTGTTTAGGGGCCCCAGTTTGCCTAAAAGCATTGGGAGATTTCTATTACATTAAATGGTCAATGAACTGCTACACCAGTTAAACACGCTAATCACGACAACTCGGCTTTTAAATTAAATATCTAAAGTTCAACCACTCAAACAAGACACAAATTGATAATTAAAGGAAAACAGCAATAATTTCTATGTCAATAAATATCAGTGTTTAAAAATGTCATCTCGAAATTTTGAGAACAAAACACAACTTAAAATCACGAAACAAAGCTTAAGATTGCAGCTTCATTTTTTGTTGTACATTAATTACAAGCATATCAAGTATAGTCGGGAAATGTAGTAATGAAGGAGAACTAGTAAGTTGGGATAAAAACAGGTGCATTTCATTCAGATATGGCCCACAGCTCAGCTTTGGAATCCTGTAGTGGATCTGAAGGCCTTTTGCACATGCATAATCTGCATAGAGCCAGAAACGGCTCCGGTTTTTAATTTTCCTCGATTTGTATTTTAATCAGCAATAGATCAGTCCAAATTAGAAATCTATAAACACTTAGGAACCACAACTGACTCACATCTCAAGCTCGACACAGAGTCACTAGTCAATCAGAGACAACAAAGAATCTACCTGAAGTGGAAACTCACATTTTTAGTGTCTCTAAAACCATTTTATGTTCCTTTTACCATTCTAGAGTCTTTTAATGTTCTCTCTCATTTGTTGGTTTAAGACAGATAGTCTGAATCAGATAATCGGAATCTGCTCCGAGATTATTGAAGTCCAGCTAACAGACCAGAGTGCAGTCCAGAAAGCAAAATTATTTAAGAAGCTGGTAGACCATGTCAGGTCCAGTGGATTTACTTGAATGGCGTCAAGGCATGCACCCCATGAGGAAGACAAATCATTACTAAACTTTTATCTCTTCAGTTATCCGGCTTTTGAATGCCAAACTTAATGCGGAGGCCTGTGCTGTGTCACTTATCTATTTATTTATTATTGTCCTATTTATTTATTTATTTTTTACCTAGATCAAATACTTGTTTTTGCATATCGTACATGTACAACTGATACACTCACAGTTTGGTGTTCAGTGTTGGAGTTCAATGTTTAATCAATGTTTGTTGTAGTTGCCATGCTTTGTATTATTATTTATTTTAAAACTAGACGATTTCAACTGAATTGTCCGTATGGTGTAAATAAAGTTTTCTGATTCTGATGTATAGTGTGGTAAGCTATCATTACATACTTCTAACTTATTTATTGCTCGGCTGAAGTGGAGCCACAGTGATACATCCAAATGTATGACAGCTTTTAATATATGTCACCTATGTCAGTAGGTGGCAGCTGGTATCACCACTTTTTATTAAAAATATATTTAGTTTGATGGTAAAGTAGTTTAAAATATATTTAAAAAAGACAGCAAATCTGTTTATTTGTCACTAATCCTAAATTTAATTTGAATGAAATTATTGTCCCACCTCATTTATTCCACCTCCTTTTGTTGGTGAGCACACTCCTCCGGTGTAAGCTGTTCCACTGCGGCTGCTGTGAAAGGTGCGTCCTCTGGAAAGCACAGGGAATACTTCAATCGAAACGCGAAATTCCAAACCTCAAGCACTCCCTCCAGAACAAAAGAAGACTGATGCACTCACGAGAAAAGGTGGACCACATCGCTCTGCTCTCGAATGTTGTCCTTCCTGTACTTCATGAAGTTCTGCAGTGTTATCAATGGATCTTCCACGACTGGCATCAGATTTTTAGTGGACCAGGTTTCCATGGAAACCAGCACAATCCTTGTGTTTAGCTGCTCCAGATAGATCTGGAAGCCACGAAAAAAGCCCTTTAGGATTGTTTGAAATAATACGCACGCACACACGCACGCACGCACTTACTGTATCCGCTGTGTTGACCACAGCTTTGGCAAAGTTCTTGGTTTGGCTTCTTGAGCTACGCAGCTGTACAAACTGAAGACAGACAAAGACACACAAATAGATCAAGCAGGGATTATGTTTGCTGCACACATAGCATTCATTTTGTAGATGCCCTCATTTTCTAACTTTAATACAGAAATAGGACCGTACTTCCTAACAGGTGGGCACTACCAGTATATGGTCACGAGTAAAACTAACCATCTTGTTTATAGTGGAGACATATTAACTCAGAACCTTTGAGGACTTATAGTCAGAATAGTCTAAGATACTAAACATAATACTGTATATCACTCCTTACTTATCATATGACATCACTTGACATTCTCGAATATATTATGCGAGGTTAATAGTGTGTTGCACATAAAAACACAGGATTGGCTAATACTGTATAATCACAACCATTCACAGATTACCTAATACAAATAGCTAGCATCTGCTTTACTTTTAAGATTATTGGAGCCGAATCAGGTGATCTGTAACTGTATTCTTAAGTATTCTGCCATAAACTCAGGTGGCACCATAATAATACAGAATAATAATAATACAGTGAGTGAGTCATAACCTAAAATGGACCAGTTAAAGGCAGGGTAGGTGATTTTCAAATGCTAGCATGATTTTGAATTTAGCTTCATCGACGGCTCCGCCTTTACCCCCTCCCCTCCGTGCGCCGTCTCACTCACATGCACGAGCACCGCTGCTCCAAAAACAAACCGTCTTTTTTCATTTTTCTAAGTTTTTACAGGTTTACAGCTGCTACAGATGACAGATTTTCTTTTTCAGAGACCAGAAGATCTTAATTTCTGTCAGGACATAAAGAAAATTTCAATCAAAAAATTAAAAAGTGTATCTGGAGAAAATCACCTACCCTAGCTTATATGTTACTTGGCCTATACTTGAATCCTTTCAAGAAAACTTCAAAACAATAAAACCCTTTTTCAAACTTTATGACCATCAAGTGGATTTTTTACACAAATTTTAAAAAATTACCAAAAGAGAATATGCTAACTACACCTTAGGGTAACTACCTCTAATATCACCAATGAACACAACTCACATGTGTTTATCCACAAAGTCATAATGGTGCCATTTAACTCACCATATCATTGTCGTTCACCACCATCAGCTCTATGTATTTGGTCTCAGTTTGGACAGACGGCTTGCGGACAAATCGTTTGAATCGTCTGAGCCCTGCAGGCTCCTGCAGCTTCCTTGTTTGGTCTGATCTTTCGTCATTATCATCACCTCCTCTGCTATCCCACTCAACATCCTCTGTACAGTCTGGACACAGGGAGAAAAAATAAGACAGTAACGGCTGTGTTGGATCTATTTATCACAACTCAGATCAGTTTTAAATGTTTTGATTTATTTGCTTTAGAGTGATTATTAAAGTTGCATTGCTGTTTTATTGGGACATATCTATTCAATCGGCTCCTAAAGAATAATACATTGTACCAGTGTAAAAGATGTTCTGTACCTGGGCAGTGAGGAGGCAGTCTGATATCAGGCATTCTGCGGATTAAGTGAGCACTGCTGTGCTAAAGTGGAAAACATCCAGAACAAAAAACATATAACACCAAATATACCATTCAGACCACAAAATGAACTAAAACCAAAATCAGAAACTGATTTCCTGTACTTACCTGACTGCTCCCATTCAGAACAGGCTCGATCCCGTAGGAGAAAACGCCATCAGAGAACATGCCACTGAGAGACAAGAAGACAGAAGAGAGTGAGATGCTGTGCCAACCACACATGTATAATGACAGAACGTGACATAAATATTAAAAATGAATGGTGAGACTGACCACAGGCCATGGCAAGTAGAGACAGCTGCCCAGGACTCTGGCATATCCCTTAACCTTCCCTGGTAGTAGCAGTGCTCCGCACCCTAATAACACACAGCCAAAGAACATAGGATTTAGTCAAACAACCACTCTGAATGGATGCTACCTTTTATGTTGTTGATGTAATGTGTTTTGTTGATGATTTTAAATTATTTTACTGATGATATATTTTTTTTTTTGCTGACTTTAATGTTCTTATTGATTTTAAGCTGTTGAGTGTATTCTGTTTCACTTTTTGATCATGTAAAGCACATTGAGTTGCCTTGTGTATGAAATGCACTATACAAATACATTTGCCTTGCTTTGCCTTTTATTCTAGTCTAGTCCACCGGGAAGTATATTCATTTTTAATTCAGAAAAAAGTTTAGGATTTTAATGCCAATCAAAATCAACATTATGTACGGTTCATTGTCAGTCTAGATATAAAAAATTACTTGTTAAAATTCACAATGAATATATATTTCCAAATTACTAATTAGAAATAGAACGTCTAAAAATGCTGGATACAAAATATCACAAATACACAACAAAAGGGAAAAAAATATGCATTTAAAAAAGGACTATGAAGCACCCAAGAAAAATATTCTTTTAGCCATAAGTGTGATAACACCTTGTAAGCTTAAATATGAAGATAATAACACATAAGGTTTGTTAAACAACAAAACACTCAACATGAAAGATATAAGGCCTTGACATTAACGCTTGCCTATTTGCCACTGATTGTAAAAACTGTCGTTGGGCAAGTTATAATTACACCAAAATTTCCTGAGATGGCAAGTAAAACAAGCAACATTAGAGACTCGTTGTTTCTTAAAGCTGCAGTATGTAAGTTTTGTTTGGCGTCATTTGGTAAAAGATCCATAATAACCTTTCAGCATATTGTAAATCAAAGTGTTATGAGAGGTCACTGGACCTCTGTATTCAGAGTGATACATGCTTTCATTCTGTGAAAAATCAGACAACTCTCCTTGCTAGCTTCCACGGCTCTGCCACATTATATTTTAGGTGTATATCAGTGAGCGCTTCAACAAATCAGAACTTCAGTTTCACGAAGACAAGGTCGTAAATGCTGGAGAGCTCCTTTGTTCATACAGAGCGGTTGTTGCAAATACGCTTGTTTTTTAGCTCCAGTTTTTCAATCCTTGTTAATGTCAGTTCCTTACAGAGAGAAGTAAAAGTGACAGACATACAGTAGATGATAAACTAATTTTTTAGTTACGGATTAACTGCTAAATCTACTGCTAATGAAACTGAATCCAAGAATAAAGAAGAAACAAAAAAGAGGGAAAGAGTCTAATATAGGAAACAAGCAGAGAGTAATTAGAGGATGAACTTTTCAAATGAAAAAATGAAAAAAGTTATTACTGTGTAAAATTATGTTTAAACTGGAAAACATTTTGATGCTCTCCATTTATTTTAGAATTGCTGATCTCTGTATCATTTCAAACATTTTTTTTTTTGTGGCATTAGATCACTTTTGTGTTATTATAAGAGATTTTTCATTGTTACAGTACATGTTTGTTGAGAACTGAAGGACCCAAAACTCAGATGAGATTTCATCTTTTTAAATCAATTACATTAAATAATCTTGGTGCTCTTCTATGGCAGTTTTGCTTAGCAGAAAGTGATCAAATAGTACAAGTTTTAAAATAATGACAAAACTGTTATATAGCACTAAAATACAGAGAAACTGTTTTACTGTAGATAGAAGTGCTTTGACTTTACAGTAAATCTACTGTACATACCCAGGTCCGAAACTGTATCAGTATTATATTTGACACTCTTTTTTCACATTGAACACAGCAGGAAAAATAACCTCTGCGTGTCCCATTTTCCTCACCGACTGGTGACGACAGCGTTTGTGACCTACTTGTGTCCTGTTCATTTCTTCATTCTCTTTTACTCCATTGATAGTAGAAGTGAAGGTAAGCCTGCACTCTTCAATAAATTATCAGCCGTTCTACACAAACACAAATGAAAAAGGAAAATCTCCACAAAATAACGGTGCAGCAAGTCACAGAACTCTGCGATGGACTGGCTCCCTGTCCAGGTTGTGCCCCTGCCTAGCCCTGTTTCAAGTGCTCGAGATGCAAACCAGGAAGAAGTGGGTAAGAAGATGAATAAATGAATGAATTAAGTCATGTAACTGAAGAATTGCTATAAAAAAGAATTAAAAAAAACTATTTATTTTTGCACTCTAAATTACTTTTACTTAAAGACGGGTTAAGGCACTATGCAGGCTGCCATCCTAGAGAAAACACTTTTTTACTCTTTACTCACACCTCACTGTAAACAGATCCCATTTTAATTCCAGGCCATGTGTGACTCTCTATCCTGTCAGACGAGGCTCCTATGACTGATAAAACAATAATGCAAACCCCCTTTTTTCCCCATGAAATTACAACTTTATCCGATCACTACAACGTTCTCGATTTGACCAACCATCATGTCTGTCAACTATGAAGTACGTCAACAAGCTCTTTTGTTTTGTGGCACTGGTAATATGTATAATTCAATAAAAATGCTACTTTTCACTCCGTTTCCCCTCCTGGGATGCAGAAGACAGAGTGCGACCCAGCCGTTAAGTTGCATTGCAAAATATCAGATATGTATATACATACGGATTTATGCTGTTCAGACAGATTGGATAAAGGTCACATATTGGAAAAAAAATAAATCAGATTTTGGGTCGCATTTGCTTGCAGTCTAAAAGGCCTAACTCCTCAGCAAAGTAATTGTTGATATTTAGAGTCAGGCTTTAGTGATTTGTTAAGAGCTTGTACAACCACTGGGCTGGTAAATGGCCCATCCTTATAACATTATGGATCTATTAATAATGACTGATATGCAGCTCTCAGTCAGAGTTAAAACAACTCTTTTGATTAGTAAAGGTTGCTCCTTCAACCAAACTGTGCTAATTAAGAAAGTGAATATGACCTTCTAATGGTTTTTTGTCAATTAGTTACCTGTAATATTATGGCGTTCATAGCTTTCAGGGGACTTAATGTACATTTTAAACTGTCAGTGAGAAAGTGTATATAAGGTACAGTTGTTTTAAAGACGTAAACAGGAGCCACTAAACCTCTCCTCCAATGAACTCTAATGACAGGTGACTAATGTCAGAAACACAGTTTTCAGCCTAAGCCGACCTCCATCCGGTGCCTCAGAAAAACAACATTATCGTGTGAATGTGCATTAAACACATGTACAGTTATTCTGTGATGCGTTGCCTGCAGTGTCCAGCAGCAGTAGTATCATCACGTGAGATCTCAGTCCAGCTGAGTGCCCGTCTGTTCAAACTACAGGTCTCCAGCCTCCTCTCCCTCCCACCGTCTCCTCTAAAGCCAAAGCTTCTCTGCCTTTGTATTAACTGGCATCTTTACTCCTTACTTCCCCTCCTACTCAACATTTCCCTCCCTCCTGGTCTTCTTTCATTCTCTTTGCTGCCAAGAACTTAATGACACTGCTGAGCTAACCAGTCGCTATGGTAACAGACTTGTGATTGGTCAGGAGGACTGAAGGCGAGTTTGGTACAATTGTGGGTGGAGACACATAGTGTTGCCTGGCTGGGTGGGTGTCTGCTCAGGGGGTAGCGAGTGGCCCATTTGTCCCAAAGATAAGAAATAACAGCCATCCCTCCAAGCTAACAGAATGCAGTGACATTCATCTGGTCCAAACTGACAAACACACTTCATGGTCAATAGGGGAGGTTTTTCTGTTCTATTGACAGTTCGCTAAGTAGTCATGTGTTTTTTGTTTTTCACAAATACTACAGAAAAAAAACTTGAAAGAATAGAAGTGATGGTAAAATTGTGCGTCCTTTAAAAAATTACAAGCAAAAAACATTGTTCTTGTTTTAGGATTTTCCCTAAGTTAATCTGTTTTGTCTTGCATTTCTTGTTGGATGTGAGAGAGCAGGGCAAGATTGTCGGCAAAATCCAGATCATCCAGTTGTTTCCATATTGTCTACTGTATCCTGTTTCTTCTCTGTGATGTTGTGTTTTTCATTATCCAGTCTATTGCCAATAAGAAGAGAAATGGCGATAGCAGGCATCCCTGTCTTACTCCTGTTTTGACTGCAAATTTAGGAATGAGCTGTCTTCCATGGATTACTCTACAAGATGTTGCTTCATATGAGTTCTTGACAATGTTGACTAACTTTGTTGGTACTCCATAATATCTCAGTTGCCCCAGCATGTAATCCCTTTGTCTCCCGCGTCCTCATTACTCCTAATAATGGCCTGCATGTGCTCCATCACTGGATCCATCAACCTCCTCTCCTACGTGGCAGCTCTATCCTCAGCAACATTTTCCCAACCTTGGCTACTTAAACTCTTGTGTCTTTGCTAGCTTCACTGCATCACCATCATCTTTTCCATTACATGTAGACTCACATTGGTCAACTTCATGCCATATGGGCCTACACCTCTCCAGGTTCTCCATAATCTGCTCCCTCCTCTCACTAAGATCACTATTCCCTTTGCACATCACAGTTGATTGAGCCTCCTGAATCCTGACTTCAGATGTTAGCTTTTTCATCTACACTAAAAACTACAAACATGATATAAGGGCTAAGGAGCATAGGCCCCAAATACAAATAAAACACAGGATTCCCACGTCTTTTATACCTGTAGCCAGGGTTGAGGTCAATTACATTTTTCAGTTACAATTACATCTTCAATTATCCATGTTCAATTACAACTCAATCACAATTAAGTTCACTGTAAACCCGGATGTTCAAAGTAAAATAAATAGATTAAGTAGTTTATACTCAAAGTGATAGAAAAAGTTCTACTAACTTAATTATGTCAAGGTGGTGTAACTAATACTTTTTGATTAAATGGAACTATATTTATTTATAAGTAAGCATAACTTAAAAACACAACTTAAGTACAACTAATTACATGCTAAAAACGATAAAGTCGTATTGTTTGAAATAGGGAGTATTTAAAAATGAACTTAATTCATACAGCACTTTAATTTAACTGTTATCAAAAAGTACAAGTAGGCAGTCATCCAGCTGTTTAAGGTCTAGAAAAGTTTGACTTTTAAGTTAATCAACTTACAAAAATTGAGGCAATCGATTGCCTTCATTTTTTTGAGTTCTGGTAATTTATTTGGGTTTACAGGGTTGACCAGCATTTTTTTTCAATTACAATTACAATTACAATGATTGTTTTTCACCTGAAAGTCAATTATGATTATGTTCCCAATTACTAAAGTGAAATTACAATTAATCATAATTTATCTTATTAAAACGAGTTGGTTTTGACCCATGTCTTAAATCATCTGTAAAATACACTAAAAATATTACCCATCACAAAATTAGTTTTTCACCTCTTGGCTTCCTTGTTAGGCTTCCTTATTCATAAAAATATTGGTATTATTATTTTTGGTGTGGGTGTCTGAGCCTTTTCTCTGTCATTATACTCCTCAATGTAAATTTCTTTTAAAATGGTAAAATGATCCTCAAGAGAACTGACAGGTAGTAGGAAAAGTTAATCTGAAACATACTTTAATAATTATTATGGATCATCGGGTTTGCGTTCAATTAAATTATATGAAAGAAAAAAAATTACAAGTTAGAAGTTATCTTAACTTAATTACAATTCAATTATGATTACAACAGAAACAGATACAATTACATTGTCTTGATGTAATAATTGTAATTAATTATGAATTATGCGATTACAATAATAATTGACCCCATGCATTTTGCATAAATGGAGAGTAAACAAAGATTTTATTTTTATTACAAGAAAATGGGATTAAAGCCAAACCTGATATCAGGCCACACTGTTAAACTCACACCAACTGTCCTTTTATGAGGACCAAATGTGATGAACAGAACTGTAAAATCACTGGTTACATCATTGAGTTCAAGAATAAACCTGCATGTTGATGACATGCTTCAAAACCTTGTAAATGTACAGAAGATCTTACCATGGACTGCGAGGGTCTTCCATCCTCGTCAAAGTGCCGCTCGACATAATCTGAAGACAGCAGGTGACTGCAAGTACAGGAGACACCGTTTATTATCATTTCTAGCACGTTATTTATAAACTGCAATCAACTCCAAACTTAATATTTTTTAACAACCTCTCCCAATATAACAGAAAATGTGAACTGTGGGGATAATAACCGTAAAAGAAATGCATATTCAGGCAGCAATCTGTGCCAAAATGGTGCTTTTCATCTTCTCATGCAACATAATAGACTCTCGAAATGCATTTGCTTAAGTGCTACAAAATGCTAATGAGAGCAGCCACAGTAAAAGCACCTACTAATTCAAAAAAAAGATAATGGGATTAATTCAAAATGATACTGACTGATTTAGCTTCAGGTCTAAAGTGAAGGTACGTCCAAAGGCTTCAACCTGGAAACAGCTCTGGGCCAAATGGACAGGCTGAAAAACATTAAAAAAAAAAAACATAATAACAGTTATAGAGAGAGGTCTGACAGCTGATGAATCACAGTGTAACAAAAACTGTTGTGTTAAGTGTGTCGCTCTGTAAAAAGCTGCACTGTGATCTTGAAAGGGTCTCATGAATAAATCAGCAGGATCGATACTGTGCGCGCTGTAAAAACGTTAAATATTGTGATTGATAAAGCTTTCATCCATCAGTGGACTGACAGCATTCGGGCAGCCACACTATGGTCGTGACCTATGGCTGTTTAAAAGCCAACCAGGAGTTTTGTAACCAGGATCATTGGAGCAAAGCTTAACAGAAGGAAGGCAGGGGATGAGAGAAGCCCACTGGTATCATCCATACTGGGCCAGTATCCCTTATGGAGAGATGCCAGTTTGGGAGGTGAGGAGACAGCAGGGCTGACAGCAAGAGAGAGAGAGAGAGAAAGAGAGTGAGATCACTGTAGACCAAACAGTGCGTCTCTCTCACAGCTCTGCCTGTGCCAATAGGTCTTTAATCTAAAACAAGCGACAGTGAATCAATGGACATTTACCAGAAAATTCATCATTGTCCAGGAACCATTCTGTCTTGATCAGTGCAAACAACAGATTGTCAGACAGGCTGAGCCATGGTGTCCACCAGGGCTCTGTCACTATACACTTACATCATCATACTCAGAGCCACTGTAACAGATGTTCCACAAATCCACAATCTTTTAAATTATTTTCTACTACATGATCTCAATGATGCAAATCAATCAAAATGACAAAAAATGTGTTATTGGGTGTTTTTTTTTTGTTTTTTTTAAAGAATGATATACAGTATTTTGATAAGCGCTTCGAGATGACTATTGTAATTTTGCGCTATATAAATAAAGTTAAATTGAATCGAATTATCATTATGAGGCAAGGGACCGTATTCTCCCTGTGACTTCAGAAGGAATTGTTTGTTTTCTCTTAGCCACTCAGTGGAGGTGATAGTACAACATTTCACTGAGTGCCTAATATATCTTCCAGCCTTTTTAATCTGCACATTTTGTCTCGTTAAAACTTAAAATCTCATTTAACTATGAGTCAGGGAAATACTACAATATTATTCAAGTGCTAAAAGGTTTATCTTTTTAGTAGTTAAATAAGCAAACATCTTCTTCCCCACCAAGTCTCAATCTATCATCCGCAAAACAAAACATAATCTGTCTGCTAAGTGAGATTAACATTTTTTATCAAAATGTTCTGCAAAGCTTTGACCGCTCCCTGTGAGAACATCGGACTTCACCCAGTGTGCAGGACACCGATAAGGATGCACTTTATTTAGATAGTCATGAACCTATTTTTTTTTGTTCTTATTTTTAATGTTAATAAAATAATGAACAATGCATTCTCATTTCCTTCTTTTTTTTATTCAATTATCTTCTGTAACCACCTATATCTGTCTGTAAGGTCATGGAGGTTTGAGGGAGTCTTTTGCATCTGTATCTGGCTGCAAGACAGTTACAAACTAGCCTAATAAACATACTTATCCACCAGGCACGACTTAAGGATATCAACACAACTTAAATCTTTAACTGTAGGACATTCAGATCTGCCCTTATGTCTGCACAGTCGTTCAGTCATTCAGATAGATAGATAGATAGATAGATAGATAGATAGATAGATAGATAGATAGATAGACAGATAGATAGATAGATAGATAGATAGATAGATTATTAATCCCGAAGGGAAATTAAAAGTATTACTTAGATGTCAGAAGGCAGGTTAGTAAAAACAGTACAATAATTAAAAAAAAATAAAAAATTGTAACATACAATAATAAAATACTAAAATAGTATTGTATCATTGTAATAAAGTGTTTTCACACCTTTTACATTAAATATGTTTCTGAACGATGGCAGATTTACAAAGTATCTCACACGGAATTTTTAAGCGTGAGTTTAATTGAATAAAATGTTGAATGAAAACTAAAAAAAAAAAATGTAAAAAAAAATGATTTCATAAAAAAATTAATTAAATATGAAAACACAAAAATTAACTTGCTGAAATAAAAGCAACAAAGAAATGAAAACGTGCTGTTTTAATAAAATAATGATTTTATATGTGTATTTGATTTTTCTTTTGAGGGACTTTATACTTGTTTTTAGGAGAATACAATGTCCTAATAATGAAAAAATAAAAAAGTTATTTCTTTCCATCACAACACTGATGTGAAGCTGAAATCCACATTGTCCATACAGCTTCTCCTTGATGATCATCTGGTCACTCAAACAAAACACAGGACACGTCACATGGACAAAAGAGCAGGATTCTAAAATCCTGTGACATGAACAGAAATTAGACTCTTAATTTTCAGCTCAGGCCTTATATGCTACACATATAGTTATATGACTGAAATCTTCTCAGTCAGAAAGAGAAACAATTGGGGAGGGGGCCCCCTTGGACCACGCAGCACCTCTCACACAGGCCTGTTTAATAATGAATAGGGACATACTTCAACACACCACTGAATAATGAAGCAGTGGAGGGCACGGCACCCTCGATCGGCTGTGATGGCTGAATATTTCAGGAGGGTCGGCACTTTGTCGTGCAGAGATGATGTTGCTCTAACTAACACGCAAGCATTTCAAAAGCTTTACGAGAAATTCTGCATTTAAACCGCGTATAAATAAAGAAATGATGACATATTGGTTTGTAGATGACAAGTTAGATGAATTGGAAACCTATTATCGTCTTCTCTGTGAAGATGCAGAAGGGGGTGTTTCTTCTATACGCCTGCACTAACTGGGTCACAATAACCCAAAGAAAGGAATACTGCAAGACACCACCCTCCACTGCCATGGATGAGAAAAAGAGCTGCTTTACAGGCACAAGCTGACAGGGTTCATGTCCTCAAAGCTGTAGTCTCCCAGCTGTCACACCCAAATATCATCAACTGATGCACAATCAGCACCAGATTTTATTACATAAAGATCTATGCTTATATATTTGTACATTTCCATTCAATAAGTGTGTAAACATCACCATGCATGTGTGCACTTCTTATCCAAAAGAAACAATAATGTATCCCCATATCTTGCCATTGATCCTCAGGTGTCCAGAAGTTAAGAGGAGTTCACCCTAAAATCACAACTCACCAATGTGGACGCGGCTGTGTTTTTCACCCTGGTATCCAAGTGCTCATGAGCAACTTCCTCCTCCGACCTAATCTGCTGCACCAGCCGTTTAGGGTATGTGACCTCGGTGGCAGTATCTCCACTATCTGATGAGTCCGGCAGGAGGAACCAGTCCCACATGCTTCCATCCTGCAATGGGCTTTCGTCTGCACCTGCATGCATTGACCAACAAGAAAAAGAGTCATGTACACACACACACACACACCTGAGTGATGATCCACTGTGACAGTTATCTTATGGTTTGGTGATCTGAACACATTCCAGAAGTTAAGATGAGATCCCTAAAGCCATGGGGTACAGTGAGATAAATTCACTGTCAGTGATGGTGAGCCAGGATGTGGATAAATGTGCTTGTGTGTGAGTGTCTGGCTTTATGTGTACTTGATCCATCCCATTTGAAGTGGATACATTGGGTACAGGCTGCAGTGGAAATGTGTTGATGCAGCAAATCTAAAGAGGCAGGTCTTTCTGGCCAATAGAACTGGTTGGCACCGACATAGAATAAAACTGCTGCCCACACCAGGATAGAAAAAGTGCATATCAAGTAGAAAATATGTGGATGTCATCAAAACAATGTTTTCTCCCCCTATCTCTCTTTCTCTCTTACCTGAGACCGCAAGCCTCTCGCCCACTGCAGCAAAGACCATGAAGCACCACAACACCTGCATGATCCTCACATATTCTCCCGGATTACCGCATCGAGAGCTGCAAACAGCAGGAGAGGAGAGGAGGGAAACGCACAGCAGAAACGGTGGCGAAGATCCAAAGTGAATTTGCTAAACATTAGATGATTCGCGTCCCCATCATCTCTCCTCTCTACCCGTCACCCTCACGGCACGGAGAATTAGGATTAGCATTTCATACTGGTGTACAGAAATGAATCCCAGGCCTGATCTAGAGACGATCAACCCAGACCTGGAGGTTGATCAGTTCGGGATTTGTGAATTGCGCACCATGGATGCATCTCCCCGAGAAGGGTCTGCGCGGGCGTGTGAGGACGAGGCTGTGTGCAGATCTCCGGTATGCGGAAACGGAGGGATGGGGAAAGCGAAGAGAAACGCGGTGAATGTGCGGAGGGGACACGTGGGAGCGTGGTACCCTCCCTCATCCTCAGCAGCCTCCTCCTCCCGTTGCCATGCAGCTCTGTGCGCATTGACAGGATGCGACAACACCGTAAGGTGGTGGTGGGATGAGGAGTTTGTTCTTATTCTTAACTTGAGACTGTGACTGTGTGCTCTCTTTCTTAGCAAAGCTTTAAAGCACATGTGTCAACTCAAACTCGTGGTCCGAGGGCAAAATCCGGTCCCATTCGGCCCGCAGGAGAAAGTGAAATTTGTAGAGAAAACCCAGCTCTTCTGGTGCTTATATCGCAGGATGGCAGTCCTTTTAAATGTTAAACTGTTGAAAAAAACTCTAAATTCTTACAAAATTCTTCAATTTTCCTCAAATTGTTACACATTGTTCATAAAATCTCGCAAATTTAAAGTAGATCCTGTTTTGGGACTGATATATATCACTTATTGCTTGGATATTGTCAGTTTCTTACAGATTTTGTATTTGTGTCTAAGTAGAAGTGCAAACTAGGGCACACTAATGTTTAAATTACTCATTTTACCACATAAAATCTGTGGTCCAGTTGAGAAACTGCTCCGCATTTGGCCCCTGAAGCATTCAGGTGTAGAACACGTATCAAACTCATTTTTCACGTGGCAAATCTGACCCTTTTAAGATCCCAATTTGAAAACATGACTCATTGTGTAATAAATCACCAACTGATTCAGTTGAAGATTTCTCAAAATCAAGGAAATTTAAGATCCTCCAGAAACTGATATCTACCACTTTATTGCTTGGATATTGACGGTGCCTTAAATACTTTAAAAACTATTATACATGAAAGTGCAAACTAGGGCACAAGAATCATACAATTGGATAAAAATGCTCATTTTCTCACCTATATTCTGTGGCCAATTTGAGATTAAACTGGTCTGTATTTGGGTCCTGAACTCAAATTGACAACCCTGGGGTAGAAGCTACGCTGTAAAACACCTTCATTTGGGTCACATAATTTCTGTTCAGCTCTACAGATTTGCCCAGTAAGGGCCAGTATTGGTACTGCATTTCCTGTTTCTACCACTAGGCTGAGCTGTCACGACTAAGGCAGGTTATCCAACAAACAAACCCAATAAAAGAAGAAATGTTAAACATGTGGTGTCCTGATTAGATCAGGCCTGATCTTCACCACATTTCATGAATCAGGTGACTAGTGAATCCTATCTGAACTATAATGCTGAACGATAAGAAAAACAGCCACGTAGCAGCTTTACAAATGGGAAGATGATGTCTGCATGGAGACATTAAAGGTGCAGTCTGCAACTCTTATAAAAGTGATTTTTTTTTTGTCATATTTGCTAAAGCTGTCACTATGTAAGGACAGCTTTACATAAAACTAGTAGTTTGAGTGAAAAAAAACAGACTCATTGAGTCCCCCCTGCTGCTCCTGCTGCCTTTGGTAGATTACCAGAATGCACCGCGACCGAGCAAAAAGAACCAATCACAGCCAGGATTGTGTTTGATGGACTGTCTGACAGCTGTTACTCACAGGCCTCGCCCCTTTCTCGGAGCTAGAGCGCCGTCTTTTTTACAGTGTATGGTCTGGAGGAGTAGAAGATGGAATTGGTGACTTTTCTGCTTGAAAGGTAATTATCACTGCTTGATTTACATTATGTTTGATTTGTAATTGTTACACTAGAACTCTGTGGTGCATGTGTTGTTTGTGTGTGCGCAGCAGCCTCCGTTTGGGCTGCTATAAGTGACAGTGTGTTGTTGCTGCTGCTGCTGATAGATTGGTGTACTGTGTGCACATTGAGAGAGAAAAGTACTGCAGTAATATGCTTTTAACAGAGCATGTTATATCACTGTGATGTTGCTGTCGGTCTAAGTTAGCTTGTTAGCTCCTCTGAGTGAGGGACTTTGGAAAGTTTGGAGGCAGGGCAAGAGAGCAGCGGGGAGGGAGGGAGGGGGATCTGAGAGTTGCAGACTGCACCTTTAATTGCGGAGAAATACAGAAGAAAAAAGTTATATAGAAAACCGTTTGAGCATATATTTGATATCGACAATGACATCAACCTAATCTCTGCTAGTAATCACATTTGGAGTACATGTACTCAATTTTGGTTTACCAGAATGTATACTTTAGGCGGTAGCTATCCGTGCGGTTGCTGTAACACTATATCGACATTCTATCCATATGCAGCGCCCCTATTTGGCCAGTTTAGGCTGCGTGACTAAGACTAAACCTTACCCTAACCCTAAAAATTGTTACGAGGGTTATAACCTAACCCTTACCCTAAAACGCTACTTACTTGTACTTCGGTAACCGTACCAAATAGACATTTTCCATACTTTACTGTAGTGAAATAAAAATATTATGCTAATAAGGTGTTGAGCAACGGAAATTCTGGCTTGTTTTTGGCATTCGATAATATTACAACCAATCAGGGTGCTGCATATGGTTCTAATACCTCCTACTTCATTTGCATTAGGTCTACTAGTACGAGTACTACTAGTCAGTGTTTTGGCTTTACTAATAGGAAAAACTGTCTCCAAGTACTACTAGTGAGGTTTTGAGTGTACTACTAGTAGTAGTAAAAGATTTAGTTCGGTACAAGTTTGAATAACATTGTAAGTTTCTAGTAAAATATTGCAAAAGATTTTTTCACAGATATCAAAATACCAAATTTAAGTTATTTTGAAAAGTAAAATCTATCAAAGTATGAATCTACAAATTGCATATACTAATCCAACTCTTCGACAGCGGATATCATTCACTTTATTAACAGCACCTCTAAAAACGCAAGGCAAACAAATCAATTTTCAAAGCAGGTAAAAAAAAACAAAAACTTCCTATTTAGTGCAGGATAGGTCACCAATAAGTTTAAGCATACCTCAGTTTTCTGTATCAACTGATCAGTCTCTAATTGACAAACATAAAAGGAGATCCATCAACTGATGACAAATCACACTGCTTTGTGAGACTTGTGTTCTACATAGTGAAGCTTATGTGATCTCAGTCACTAATGGAGGCACAATGTGCAGTGACAGCCCCGTCTAAATATTTAATTTCCCTCCTTAGATAATAACAGGGAATGGAAGATGGAGGGAAGCGAAGGATGGCTCAGGATAGCAAGGAGTGTTGCACTGTATCTTTCTTTTTGCAGTTAAGCTAATGAGAATTATCGCAGTAAGCGCTGGTTTGAGTTTTCATGGGCAGCTACTGCAATGGAAGGTTAGAACAAAAACGCCTGATTTGATAAATTACAAAACAAAAAAAAAATCTTGTAAGAGAATTTTCAGGTTGTAGCTTTAAAAAAAAGGATTTGTATCAACAACTTTGTACTAGCAGGTTAAGTATTTTGCTATGTGCACAGGAAAGCTCTGACTGCCTCCTAGTGGCCTTTTAAAGTACTGCAGGTGGCGTGTGAGAAGTCATTTGCAATAAATCCATAAACGCTTTCAGGGTAACATTTAATAATTTCGATAGGAATAACTCATTTGGTCAAAACAGATGTCTTTGTAAGTGACTCAGCTGAAGTAGGCACCCTGAGAAGGAACATCAAATTCTTCATGAAGCACATGATAATAGGAAGCTCGTAGCTCGTAGAGATGCATGCCAGTACGGATGTGAATCTTTGCGTGTCTCACGATTCGATTCCGATTCCTAGGGTCACGATTTGATTCAAAATCAATTCAAAAATTGATACAATGCATAGTGTGTTACGGCAAATTATGGCATCAAAACAATAGTTTGTATAATATAATGTTAAATAAATTGATTCCAATGACGAATCACACAAAGGCAAACTTGAGACAAAAGGTAACATTTATTCATGCTAAACAAAGAAATAAAAACTTACTAAATGTACAATAAATAACTTGAATAAATAAAATTGTCATAGGCCAGCTGCCCCTTTCTACCAGAAGTAAGTCTCAACTCTCAGTGACTAAAAAAATTGTATAACTGCTTTCGTCCTGTACTTTGTCTGTTTTTTGTTGTTGTTGTTTTGGTTGTATTGTTTGGCTTGTAATAAAAAAAAAATATATATATATTTTATTATAATTTTTTTTAAATTGATTTTTGAAGTTTAAGAATCGATTCAGAATTGTGGATAATTAAAATTGCGATTCTTATGTGAAATGATTTTTTTCCCCCCACCTCTACTGATAAGTACAATAAATAGACATAACTTAGTTTTTGTCAAATACCATAAAATATACAGTTGTGATAATGATTACTATGTGATATACATGCTGCCTCCCAGTGCAGAGATTGTGATGCTGATGGTTCCCAGTTTCCTGTCTCTGTGTTAGCCCTGCAGTCTGCCACAGTCCAGGATAGAACTGTGGAAACAAATTAATCAACCAAAGCAACAGAGCTTTTAAAAAAATATTCTTGTTGAATTAAAATTTTCCACAAGAAGTATAAATTACATTAATTAATTTCAAGTCAACACACGTAACAGAAAAGTATCGCACATAAAAGGTACATACTGTATACACACAAAATTGATAACAGAAAAATAATTATGCCTTAATACTTCTCATAAAACTAAACACATAGGCATAATTAAATATTATGATGAGGAATAAATAAATTAGTTTACCTTCTCCACATGACACAGCATGTGTCATGTGTAAAGATAAGACCTAAGCCAAAGATACTCTTTACAGTGATTGATTGATAAAGGTTAAATTATTACGGTTTGGAGTTATGGGTGATGTCATCTAGTTTAAATAGTAAAAGTATAAATTCATGCAAAGCACTTCCAAAATTCAGTTCAAAGTTTTTGTATAACCTACCTCTATAATGGGGTCCTTCAAATGCTCAGGCTTTTCTTAAATTTGTATTTTTTGCAATTGAATCATTCAGATCACAAATTGAGTCAAAACTATTTTCTGCATAACATCCTATTAATTATTAGTGTTTTTGCACATTTTCACAAAAAAGAAAATGCAGTGTTACACACTGGCATCATAGAATAAAGTCCAACAAGTTTCTTTTCACTGTAACTATTGTGTAGAAGCAGCAATCTAATTATTGATTACATATCAGGTGGGAAAAACGATTTAAAATCGGCACCCAAACAATCACGATATATCGTGAAATCGTTTCCCCTCTAATGTAGATGTCGCTTAAATATCTCTAAATTCCAGCAAAAGAGCTGCATTCATATTAAACTTAGGATGTTGTTCTTCTAACCCACTGTGATAAAGAGGTGAAATGTTAAAAGGTATAAACTCAATCGTGGGAAAACTTGGTTTCTAATGAATCAGCGTCTGCAGCAGGGCAATCATATTGATTAGGTTCACCTGCGTCTGCCAATCACACAATTAGTGACAGCCTTCAAAAAGCTATAAGACAGTGTGAGACGCACTTTAAACAGAACTAGGAGGCAAAAGGAAGGGGGAAAAAGGCGGAAAATGAACGGTGTGCAGGAAGGGAAACCTGTGCTCGGTCAGCTGAAGAAACTAAAATGCACCAATCCAGGGTGTGGAGCGACCTTCACCAGGCAGTGGAAGCTAGAGGAACATGAGACGGTGCACACCGGGGCGGTAAAACACACACACACACACACACACACACAGCACAAACTCTGGATAAAACGATGAAGGAAATGTAAAAAGTGTCCTTAAATCTCGATGTTTGTCTCACCACAGCGCCCGTTGAAGTGCGCTGTTGCCGGATGCGGTCACTGTTTTCCCAGACGGTCTCACCTCCGACGTCACATGCTTCAGCACCAAGGAGTGAAACAGTTCCAGTAAGTGGGGAAAAAAAAAACGGGACATTCTCCTGCTTTTCTCGACTGTCTTTAATGTCCTCGTTTCTGCGCAGGTGCAAGTTCGTCAGCTGCACAAAGTCTTTCTACAACTCCAGCAAGCTGAAAAAGCACGTGCTCCACAGTCACGGGGAGAAAGCGGAGTGTTATAAGGTTGGGCTCGTGTCATTGCTTTGATCACCAGATGGCGCTAAAGCAGTGTTTTTAATCCTCATATTATCATATAGTAAAGATAGGCAACTTTGAGCACAGTGGGGGCCATAAAATTGTCATTGTTTGGTCGGAGGGCCACGATATGGAATCTGACAAATTTGAACATTACTATTGACATTTCTGCTTTTTTTTTTTTTTTTTTTTTTATTAAACATTTTGTTTTCCTCATTGTGTTTGTAGATATTTTGTTTTTAGTGCCATTTTGTGTTTTCTTCTCTACATTTGTTTTAGTTGTCGTTTTGTATTTCTGGTGTCATTTTGCATATTCTCCAACTTTTTTTTTTTTTTCTTGTTTTCATAGTAATTTTTTTTCCTTTTTTCAGTCATTTTGTGTGCTTTAGTCATTTATTCCATATACATTGGGGTCCAAACATAATTAGACTGAGGGCTGCATGTGGACCCAGGGCCACCAGTTGCCCATGTCTGTCATATAGCATTAAATTATACCGTGATTTCCAAATTGTAGGTTACTTCTAAATAGCTTTATTTTATTTAAGTTTAATCATAGTTTAACATTAATTCACACTTCAAATAACAGTTAAAACTAACTACTTTAGGTTTCAATTATGCTTTTTTGTTAAATGCAGTCAATTACAATTTATATAATCTCAGTTTTTCTTCATTTTTTTTTTTTTTCTTGCTTCACTGCTAGCTTTCTTATTTTGATAGCCGTGATAACTACACCAGTTGAGTTGCTTGTTTGTACCATCACTTAACTTATGAAGTCTTGTCTTTCACGTTCATCGCAGTGTAACCAGCCCAACTGCTCCTTGAACTTCAAAAAACGCAGGCTGTTAAAGTTGCACTTGCAGGATCATGGCATATCTTCCAAGTTCAAGTATGAAACCTCAATTTGAATGTCAAAAGATGAATGTGATTTTATTAATGTCATGAAAAGATGTACAGTAAAAATGAGTGCAAAGTTGTATATATTCTGTCAGGGATTCAGAGGTGGGGTTTCAAGCATATGGGCAGGAAGATGCAGTTTGTAAAGTAATTGACTTTAGTTGACTTATTCATGTTCCTGTTCAGGTGTACAAAGAAGGGATGTTCTGCCTTGTTTGACAACCATGTTTCCCGAAAAGCCCATGAGAAGAAACATGCAGGTAGGTCTGTTTTCAGCCTTGTGCGTTTCCTTTATGATGAGTGCACGTCATGACTCTATTTGCAGCTAACCTTTTCTCACATCAAGAAAAATTATTTCAGGAAATGTGTTTATTTTTTTAACAAGACCCAGATGTTGTCTTTGCTGACGGTCTGTGTTTGCAGGTTACCGGTGCCCTCGTGCTAACTGCCAGGTTCTTGAATACACCTGGGGGAGGCTTCAAAAGCATTTGGCTAAACATCCAGGTAGATTAGTTGATAATGATCATTAGCTGGTGAAATGGTTATTTGGTGCCTTATTTAGTTTGACTTTCAGCCTCCTTTGAGTGTCAAGCGTGCAAGAAGATGTTCAAGAAAGTTGGTGCCCTGCGTCGCCACAAAAGGATCCATGCCTCCCACAAGCCTGTGCTGGTTTGTCCCAGAGAAGACTGCCAGGCCTACTTCTCCACCACCTTTAATCTGCAGCATCACATCCGTAAAGTGCACCTTGAGCTCCTCAAGTACAAATGCTCCTTCCCTGAATGTCCCCGTGTGTTTGCCATGCGAGTAAGTATGGAGAGAAAAACATGATTCATGTTTTGCTGTTTTTACTGAGCAGTAAGTTACATAATGCACTGTATTCTGCAGGAGAGCATGACCAGACATCTACTGCGCCATGACCCAACGGCAACCCCTGTGAAAGTAAGCCATACCTTGACCATATCAGAAGAAAAATGATCCCCTTGTATATGTAATAAACTCATTAATCAACAGAGACGTCATCGGCCAAAGAAATCCTGGCAGAGACGTCTGAACAGACACAACCAGCCCATGGTGGAAGACAACCTGCAGCGCCTCTTTACTTTGCGAATGCGCATCGCCAGACGCACCAAAGTGGAGACCAACCTAGCGGGCCTCTTCAACGAACGCAAGATCCCCCACTACGTCGACCCCGAGGTCAACCTACGCAGCCTGTTCGGGATCAAACGGCCTCGTTCTGTGGAGCCACCAGAGGTTGCTCCACTTAAATGTTAGACATCCAAACTGAAGCTGAGGCTTTAAAATATTATTTTAGATTTAGAAATTGGGTCAGTTTTTGATTTAATGTAGTTGTACATTAAGTATTTAAATACAGAATCTGAATGTGGCAGAACACATTTTAGGCCAGAGTAAAGCCTATGCAACATGTATTGACTGAGTCAAATTAACTTTTACTTTTGTGATGTCATTTTTGCGCCCAATAAACTTAAGTTTGTTTTGCTAAAAACCTATACTTTAATGTGTTTTCATCTCCCTGTGAGTGGGCCAATGAGCTGCAGCAGTTTTTTTTTTTTTTTTTTTTTTTTTCATGACTGTCCCTGTAAATGCTGTGAAAGAGCTACGCATCCTTGAAACTCAAATGGCTGTATTCATTTTGTGCTCTCTGATGTCATGTATTGACATTTGCAGAACACACTAGAGCTTATTAAATATGAACAAAGTGCTGCAGAAGTATGAGCTGAGTCAGAGTTGGAGGGTGGGTTTAAACATGCTCCGGTGTAATGTGATTGCGCAAAGAGTGACAGGCCATGGTCCTTTAGCTTGGCATGGTTTCATCGATGGCTTATATATATATATTTTTCCTGGTCATAGTATTTTAAACAAGGGTTGAATATAAATTCTGTAGTGGGGAAAAAAATTGAAACATGACATTTTCTAAAACATCAAGCTAGAACAAACTAATTGATGAAACCTGACATTTTACCATCGCAATATATTGTGACAAGATGGTTTCACCTTTAGTGCTGGCATGGAGGCACATGTCTAAGGCAAATTATTGATTGATGACCCACGTGGCAGTACAAAGAGTTTTAATGGCCTGTTGTATAGAATCAGATTTGAAAAAGCTTAAAGGTTATGTGACAGTTGGAAAACAGAAGCATTTACACCAGCGATTCTCAGCTAGTGGGTCACAGACCTGTACTGGGTGGGTTGTGGACAGCTGGTCAAAAATGCTTGTCTTTTATTTTGAAAGAAACATTTCTTTTGACAGGCATGTGAAAGGCTGTGAAATGTGTTTTTGCACAGGAAAATAAATAAAAACAAAATTTGGTTGGTTGGATTCTAAAAAAAAAAAAAAGTGGGTCGCGATTTAATGACCGTGAGACCATTTCAGAACCCCTGATTTACACTTTCAGAATAGGAGGGATGTTGGTAAATAATCTGCACCTTTATCTGTCTACAATAAACTTGATCTCTGAAATTAGGCTGTGGTACGTTTGAAGCAGATGCATTAAGGCTAAGGGTGGACAAACCAGCCTTGCTCACCCTCTGGCCATCACTGAAAAATAACTAGTGTTCCCACTGGTTGAAAGTTCTATTATGTATTTATATTTTTGGTTCAGTATGGTTATTTGCAGGCACTTGAGACTTGTAAAAACTTTTGTATAGAGTACGATATGGAAAATAACCATATAGTAAAAAGCTGTATAGTTTAGTTGTAATTATCTGTAACTGAAAGCTTTTCAACTCAGAAAATTCTAAGTAATTTGTATACAGTTGATTAGATGTGGGAATGTTGAAACTAAGGTACAATGTTATTTGCCAGGTCTTTATTTTCTTGCCTGGCCTACTTAGAATCAAACTGGACCATGAAATAAAATGGTTAATGGTAAGGCTCTGCATACGTGGAGTTTGCTTTTTATTAGAGTTTTTCAAAATTCATTCAAAAATATAATATAAAATATAATGTACATAACATACAAATATTTTAAGTGCAGTGACTGTACAAAATATGTATGAATTTATTTGTAGTAGCTTATGTGTTCAATGAAATGGTACAAAACTTTTGAGACTTTAGGTTGGTTCTTCTTCTGTTGCGCAATTCTTCTTCACAATGTAAATGGTGAAGCGACACTGCGCCCAGCAGTTCATGTATGGCACTGCGGCAAAAATGATACAGAAAGCGACAGCTGGCTGAATTTTATCATGAATTTATAACATTAATGTGACGCGTTGATGCCAATTTTTGTAGTCAACATGATCAATTATGCTACGATTCATTTTTGCATCTTTATAACAATCTCAAGCTCCACCTACGAGGCTCTGTAACAGACCTTCAGAAACTAGTTTTTCTCTCTTGTGAACCACTGTACCATCACTTCCAATGCACTGTGCATGCTCTGTGTCTTTAAGGCCTCATACGCTAACCATGACAACAGCTGACCAGCAGGGATCATTTACAGTAGCACAAAACAGACATGCTTCAGCAGCTGACAGCGTCTGTCCAATCCATCACTTTACTGTGCTTATTGTTGCACATTCTTGTGCAGGCTGTCATTGACACAGCGCAAATAAAGTACGTGCCTCTGATGATGTGTAATTCATTTCACTCAGATGCCCAAGGACAGCAGGGGCAGAGTGTGACACATCTTCAGTTAGATGTGACGCACTAGTCACAGCAAGGCATTTTTAAGTGGGCCGAGTTCAGCAGGTGTGGAATGTGTCTGTGATATTAATCTGTGAACACTAGAGTTAACCAGTATCATTACCAATCTGATACCAGTATGCTTACCTCACCCTCAACATCAGTCTCATCATCACCATCCTCTGTCTCTCTAGAAAGGTCATTCCAGTTATCATTAGTGAGGATGACCTTTGGTGTACATAGCAGAGGGGGATTTTTGCCCTTATAGTGTCACAAATCAGTTTAGAAGAAGTCACCACTTTGCAAATAAGTTCGGGACACTCACCCTAGGTATAGAAATGCTTGAGTCATACTTTTAATTAGAAATAACTTTCGAGCTTGTCGTCAACAATATGTGAGGAAAAACCTATAAATACTGCATCTTATGTAAAACACAAAGAACAAGTAAAAGTGTCTTTGAGGTCTCTAAAGTGATTTCTTACAAAAAATGTTGTGTGACTATTAAGATAACTGCATATCTCTGTTAGATTAGCTGAAAATGCTAAAACTAAAACTGCCGTTTAGCTTGGTTGGGAGAATAAATCTCCATGGCAACATATCTGTTTTTCTCTCTAGCTGTTCCAGTTACATCCGAGATGAACTCATCCAGGATTGTAGGATTAGCCTGGCTAAATCTGTTTTTCTAGGTTTCTTGAAATGCTCTTCTGGTGTCAGAAGAAGGCAATGGAACATATCTCTCTGTTTTGTTTTTACAAATGTCGTCTGGGGGAAAAGCATCTTTACATAAATCATATCATTAAAGCTTTAACTGAAGGTGGTTCACGTTCAGCATCGTTTACTCTATCGCACTCAATAATTTTATACCCCAATGACGATGACTTTTTTTAAACTTGTCTTCATCCACAAGAAGTGGAGCTGACGTAGAGGCTCAACAGAAAACAAAAGGATTCACATATATCAAATTGAGGAAATGAACATGGTTTTTACACTGACACAAAAAAAGACAAGTAGTAACGTGTGGTTAATTTTACAGCAATGTTGGGAAAATTTGAAGATTTGGTGTTTTGTTGGGTCTTAGACATACAGAAATGCAATAATATACTATTCAATCTGCTAAGTAAATTGCACCCAGGAATGTGAAAACTGGAATAGCAGGCGTACCATTAATGTTTAACCAAAGGGTTTGCATGCCAATCAAAAATTGTGTACCCTTTTGTATTGTTTAAGTCTTCATATATCGTAAGGTTCCTGCTTTCAGAGTAAATTGATTGAAAAATCCAGCAGCAACTCTCAGGCATTCATAGAATAAAGGTGTTCCTTCAGAAAAAAACATAAAACAAGGGAAGAGGAATCAAAGTAGGTTAATCACACAGTCGTCATGCCTTGATTTAGAGCGCTTCCTCCAGAATAGATGACCCAAAACCTCATCTCCCTTTTTCCCATGGTGAAGACACAGATTATCATAGCTGCAGCACACATTGCATGGCTGCTTCAGTGACAGGATTAAACAATAACCATGAGATGGAAAGCTTTCTGCAAAGGTATGAGTGTGTTGAGATCCTCTGCATCGCCTCAGAGTTGTTCACTTTGCCAATTAGAACACGTAAGGAGATTCAAACAAATATTCAGGCAAAAAATACACAATCAAACTAAAAAAATAAATAAAATAAAACAAAATAGGGCACCTAATATCCTTACAAAAAGAAAAGATGTGTTTTAAATTCCTTTAAAAACATTTCTCTACTTTTGTTTGTCCAAAAAAGAAAGTGTGAATCCAACAAATGCATTATGAACAATTTAGGTCAAGATATGTCATTACAATGTATGTACAAAGTATTTACATGGCCTATAAATTAAAAGAGAAGAGTAATTAAGTACTCCTTCTTGCCAATAGGAGGCACTAAGTAGAACAATAACTTGGTAGTTGTAATAAATGTGAGCTGTAGCTCAACAAAAATAGGTAAATAAAATACTGATTTACACTCAAAGTCTAACAAGGCTTCATTAAGTAAATGCTTCCAAAGTGACCTAACCAAGCTAAGTGAGATGCATTTGATGTCGGCTAGCAACAAATGGCTTTTCATCAACAACACAACATGGCCTGAGAGGCATCATCAAGCCTGATTTCAGCTCTTACTCAGAAAGAAAGGAACAATCAGAAAAACAAGCGGTAATAACCCCAGAAGACATCAGGACTTCTAAGACAAATAATAGCAATTACACTTCCACCAAACAGTGTTTTTAGGTGACATGTATAAAAGATTGCCTTCCATATTGAGCTCACGAAAACAGAGGATGAGGAAAAGCACCTTAAATGCGGTGGTAACCTCCAGAGGTTGGAAGACCTGTGGGAAATTGTTGTAAAACAACTTTGTTTTTAAAGTTTGGAATAATAGTTTCACACATGTAGGAGAGGTGGAGGTGACTCTTACTGTAAAGGAAGGTAAAGTGTTAAAGTACAGTATACTTGTAAGGTTTTTGTTACCTTTACCTTCCCAGTTCTTTAATGATCAGCTTCAAGGAAAGATGACAAGGGTATTGTTAATTATCTTTTATTCTGAGTTGATCACAAGTAAAATCTTCCAACCAACCAACCCTACACACACCAGGCAGTAGGAAGCCGGGAGAATTCTGTGCTGAGGAAAGCATGCTGCTCTCCATGCTGCCAGTTCGTAGGCTCAAGGAAGACTCAATACCAACGTTAAGCAGTACAGAAAACTTCTTGGGTTTTTCACCCCCGAACCCCAGCATGTTGCTGGCCATTGGCTGGCTGATGTTCACACTTGCCCTTTGGCTTACCATCATGTAAATTAGGGTGTTGATACAGCAACCCCCCCATGATACAGTCAAGTCTCAGAACTGGGAACTAACATGCCAGTAAATATCCTTCAATACGCTAAACGCCAACTGACTCTTCACAGGGATTATAACTGGAGTAAGGGTTAATTATACCTCCAGTAGGTATTAACCTTGCATGCTCCTGCCTTGTTCGAAGAATATACCCATTCACCTGTTCTAATTACTATATTTGTGAAATTTCATACCAAGTCGCTCACTTTAGCTGAAATATCCAATAATCTTGTTAACACTAAACAAAAAATTAGCATTGGACATAATTGCTTGTTTCTGGAGGTTCATTAATTCTACTCCTTAGGCATCTCCTGGGTTATCAGCTTGCACCCATACTTGCCTTTGGATAATGTATTTTGCAGCTCTGTAGAAGCAGATGACAACCTCTTCCCACCTTCTTTTCCCCTGACCTTAATTATTCTAAAAAAATCTGCCAAATTAACTGGTCACCTGCCCAGTCTGTGCTTTCATATACAGTATGACAAACAGCAATACATTGAAGATTGAAGACATGACAAAATAGATGGACCACTTTGCAAGAGTAATGATGAATTGAGATTGTAAAATAACCAATAAGAATAAAAACAACATAGAAAACCCTAATAGCTGCACCTCTTTCCTCTTTCTGTGCATGGGTGGATTAAAAAAAACAAAAAACACCTTCTATTATAGTCTCAACAGACACCAAAGGAAAGCACATAATTACAATGCAAATGTTAAACCTTGAATCTAAAAAAGCATTTGTATTGAAAACATTCATAACATTGCAACATTTCCTTCTAAGGGCTTTTAATAATTAGCCATAAGGATGCACTCATTTCATGCTGTGTTTCAGCTCATGTGCTTTGCTTAACTACTTTTCGTTTGATCCCTGCAGGGGTTTTTTGTTTCCCCCCACCCCCCCACCCCACCTTGAACTTTATTTTCCTCAAACACCAATAGTTTGCCACCACAACACAGCATTATAAAACATTGATTAATTCCAGTTTCTGGCTCAGTGTAACCATTCCATGTAAACTAATCATCCAGAATTACATGGACCTAATTGAACTGAAGCCCAGCCTATGCTCAAGCACATTCTTTTTTTTTGTATATATATATATATATATATATATATATATATATATATATATATGATTAAACAACAGGGTAATATTAATCAGGAGCTCAATCCACAGACACACAATCATCTGCTTGTGAAAAATGAAGGAGCCTCGAGAACTGGAAGGAGTAGAAGAAGATTAAATCTGGGTTGCACCAGCAGGTAGCATGGATGAATAATCCTCATGCCCAAAGTGGGTTTCATTACAAAGATATTGTAAAACAAGACGGTTCTTTTTAGCTGGTGATGTAATACAGGACCTCTGATTACTGGCAGAGCTTGACTGTAGAATGTGCTTCTTATCGGAAGCGGGTTTTGATTGATGAAGCAGTCAACATAGTGAATATGTGGAAATGGGGCCAATGTTAGATGTTCAGACGTGGATGTCAACAAAAGGAAGTGTAATCAAACCTAAATTGGTGTCTTCTCTAATCAGTTCACATCTAATTCTGCACAGATCGTTGGCCTAGAAAATCACTGCTAATCTGATCAGAGCGACTTTGATAATCTGCCAAAATGGTGCATGTGATCTTTTCCATATTCAATCAAAGTACCCAGAACTGGGTAGTTGTTTTATTTGTTTACCTTACATATGAAAAGTGACTAATTTTAACTCTGAACCACTTTTGTTTTTTTTTTTTACAAGCACTTCTCTAAAGATACTTCTCAAAGACTGATTCGTTATGCAAAATAAGAAAATACCCATTGTTTCCAGGCTCACCTCAGTACACCGTCCTCGTGGATTTGTGTTCATGCACAATTTCCCGAAAGAATTAGAATTAACAAGGATTGCAAATGACAAAAGAAGCAATCCAAGCAGTTTGTTTTCAATGACATTTAGCTGAACAAAAAGACAAAGGCACTGAAGATCAACAGCAGTGTTGTAAAAAGTCTTAATATGAAAATATATATATATATATATATATATTAAAAAGAAAAGGATAAAAATATGAAGAAGAAGAAAAAATAAGTGTGATGCAGTGACATGTCTTTGAACATGATGTGCAGGACAAAAATGCTCTGGTCCAGCAGACAACACAAAGTCACTGATGTGAGAACAGTGTCACGCCCTCAGTTTGGATTAGTTTCAGCCTCCCAGTCCCTGCTTTTAAAATGACCTCTAGTTTATATTCCAACTCATGCTGCTGTTGTTTTCAAACAGTAATTGTATCTACCTTAAACACTGCCACTATATTTATATATTTATAAAATGGTTGTGACACTGATTGACTTTCACCTTTTACTGAAGGCACTGATGCATCAGAGTAGAGGTCAAAGCTGTCTGTCATGCACTGATCCAAAATTCATCACATGAAATCAAACCAGAAAAGAAGATGACTCTGATATTAGACAACTATAACTTGTAGTTTTTATGGCATGTTTATGACAAGCAAAGTTTGTCCAAAGACAGGTCATTTGTTTTATGTCAAGAAGTTTAAAAGTCTGTTTCATATAATACATCATTTCTGGATCTTTTAGTGGTTTTTGAACATCATGCTGGTACAAAAGTCATCAAGGTTAGTAAAATGTCTCATGTAGTATCCAGAGGTGTAAAGAGTACTGATATATCCACCTCAAGTAAAAGTACTGTTACTTGATTAAAATTTTACATTATTATAAACTTCAAAAGGAAGAGACCAAATCTTGCACAATTTGAACTGAATTCATTTCCACAAAGGCTTCTGTATAAAATAAAAGGTTTGCCAAAATGATTTACTCAGTAACGATTGGGTGTAGAAATGTAATTAATTACTTCACTTCTTTTAAAACACGCTATTTTACTTTGCACCCGCAAATATACCCCTTTATAACACTACAGGGTATGTACACCTCTTTATACATCCAACCTTCAAACACATACTCATTTGGCCATAATTGACAACTCTACTTAAGCTCCCACTATTTGAATACATACTTCCGACAGGCACTGTACTAGTATGATGAATGAATGAACAAATGAAAAAAATGTTTTGTGAAAATGATCTACTGTGCTAACAGAGTTCGTAAGTATATGCAGTATGTAGGAAAACAGAAAAGGTCATTAATGGCTAGACAAAGAACGAGCAGTTTTTTCTATAACTGCTTCTATAACCACCAGTGATGCCTCTGGCTGGGAGGGGTAAAGAACAAAAAGCGAGGCAGAGCTCAGTGAGGCAGGTGAAAATCATGTTTCTTTAATGTAGCGTAGCATGCTGTATTTGTCTGTGTGAGCGTGCATGGGGAAATGTGAGGTTACGGTTGGTTTTAATTAGATGGAGAACGTGTTGAACAAATGTAGGGCAATCGCTGACTCACAGGAACATACATGCATGCTTCTGTGTTGGTCTCTCTTTAATCAGCAGCAAACAGGAGCAGATCGACTGAGCCCATCTAATAGCATGACTCAGTGGAAAAAGACCGATGAGTCAGATGCTTGTTTGAAGTGCAGGTTATCATCTAAATTTTGTTTGTAAGATGCCATCAATGTCCCAAATAGTAGAGAAACAAGCCGGCTTTTCTCCTCCTAACTGCTCTACAAGGACTTTTAAATAAAATAACCCAACTAAACATCAGGTAGTCTATTATAGCTATTTCGATAGCACTCTATGCTATCGCCATCATTCACAAGTAGCTAGATCACCGCATTCCCTTTTTGTTGTGCCATTCTGCAGCACTTTGTCCGATCTGTGAGCTCCATGGAGTGATTCTTGGGCTGTAACACGTTGTTAAGGCAGATAATCTTCTTCTCATTTAGAGTATGCAATGCAGCTCCTGGATCTACCATGACCATCTTTACATTGTTTGATGGTCTTTTATTCTTATCTTTATATATTCTTTCTGGAACACTATCTGGATGCACAGGTACAGTACATACAATTATTTCTCTGCATTTTACTCATCCTTAAGGAGCAGTGGGCAGCCACAGTGTTACACACAGAGAGCAGCAACATGTTCAACATCTCACAGTTATGGCACACAGTGGATTCATTCCGGCAACCCTCAGGTTACAAGCCCGCTTCCTTAAAGGCCACTACTCATTTTTTCTGCTGCTGGCTTTTTATGGCCTTGTTCCACACTGGTTTTCCTCACATTATCTGTTGATTGTGCTTTGTTCATCTTCTTTGTTACTTCAGAGACTCTCATCGTCTTTTGAAGTCAGTGTATCTAATGGTATCTTCATTTTGTGTTACATGAATAACAGCTAATGGTTTGAATGAGACACGTTCATAACATGGCTATGATCAGTCCATGGTTCAGGTTCTCGCCGACACCTCACAGTGCTAATGGTGTAATCAAACAGTCTCCATTTGCTATATTTAGCTTGGTCAGAGAACGGATGGGGGGTAATTTTGAGAAACAATTTTTTTATTCAGAATAAAATTTTAAACTTAACTGAACCGCTGTATTTGCAGAAACAATTATTCATAATATTGTTTTTAAATGTGCCAAATGAAAATATTTTCTGATGTAACTTTAACAGAAAATATGAAATGCCTGTTAAGATGTTGTTGTTTTTAGTGGTTAGTAGGGTATAGGTCAAAGTCTGACCTTCACACTACGAAAACTGTATGTTCTGATGATGCACTCCATCCTTTTTTTCTGTTTTCCGGTTGACAGATCAATAGAAGAGTGGTGTCACTTCTTCAACCACATCTCCACAAATCTGCAGGCTGGGAAGGAAGCAACATCTGGTGTATTTACAGGGATGAGAAGCAGATTGTTCCATGTGGACACATTGACCCCTACTTTGAGCAGCATTAGAGCCCAAGTTGTGTAATTATTCAAAGTGTGGACAGAAGGTGTGTTCTCCCTGTAGTAGAGGCAGGGTACTATTGCGATTCAATACAAGTAGAAGAGTTAGATAATTTTTGTGAACCTACACATGTTTTTTGTATGTGTTTTTAAATAATCTGCAATAAGAAGTTTATGGGTCCGGATGGCTTGCCGGCAAGCTTGATAAAATACTGTGCATATGAATTAACTGAGGTCGGTACCCTATCTTTCAATGGTCCCTTGACAGCCACATAGTTCCAGCACTGGGGAGGAAATCTACCATCAGTCCGATTCCAAAAGTGGCAAGTCCTACAGAGGATAAGGATATTCATCCTGTTGCATTAACTTGTATTGTTATTAAGGGCTTTGAGAAAGTTATTGTTGATTTGATTAAACGTAATATCTCCTCTTTTCAACCCCCTACAGTTTGCATATGTAAAGTATATTTTCACCATGAATTGGTCTCCTACATCAAGATCTTTCATAGTCAACCATCATTTAGAAAATACTTTACCTCCTTACCTCACAGAGAATTTCAATACAGCTAAAAAAAAAACAAAAAACATGGTTGAGGAGGTTCTGTAAAGTTTATTGTTAACATGCAATTAACTAATTTCTCAACTTAACCTGGTGAGATTATTGACAAAATGCTTGTTCTTCCTTTCATTTAAAAGCAGAAAGAACTGAAATGTCCAACTCCAACCTCCCCAATATTTAGATTATGTATCTATATCTTTCCTCAGTTCACTCCTTAATGCCATATTTATCTTCAATGCAGCTGCAAAGATGTGTTATTATGTCTTCTGTGAGCTGGGAGATCAAAAAGGTCCATGTTGAACCAACTTAAAATTGTTTCTCCCATCCAGTGATTTGAGTTCCTGGAGATGCTCAATGTGAAGTTTTGTCCTTTTCCCATCTTTGTTTTGGTTAGACTGCCCGGTTCTGGCAAGTGTTTCTGTTTTTTGTTTTAGGTTTGTCGTGCTTCCTCTGCTGAGTGCAGGGAACATGGGAAACATCCAGAGGAATGAAACACAGGGAGATAACACTTTTCAACCCCCATCCATGGGTTTTCATGAACACAAATACACACACATCAGCTTTGTGACTTTGTCTCTGTTCCATGCCTGTTTATTTATAATTGCACTTATGGGATGTTAATGTCACTGATAAATTACTGCTCTGCCTTCTTTCCTGTGTGGGGAGAAGTAGAAAGGATAATAATATGCTGTACTCAAGGCTGAAAAGGATTTCTTTATGTTTATATCAGCCATTATTAGTGACAGTATTTGTGTGTGCGTGTGTGTGTGTGTGCCTTTGGTTTTCTGTTTTTGTGTTCCGGAGCAGTAATGTAGGTACAACCAGGAGAGCATAATGGGGTACAAAGTCATCATCTGCCTGCCTCCACCCGAATGATGACAACTGTGTGCCCTTGAGTAATTGACTTCCAAAGCTCTACATAGTGGCTGCTGCCCAGTAATGGAAAATGTGTCCATATGAACGTGTATTACTCACACTCAAATATACATTCCTTCCTGGAAAAACCCTTTGGTTCACACAACCACATTTTCATTCTTGAGCTCTTGTTTTAAAGATTTGAGTTATGTTAAGCAGAGATTTTACTTTTTATTATTCCATCTATCCGTCCATTTTTACCAATCATGGGGAGAGCGTCCTACACAAGGAAGCCCTGAATTACTTCTCCCCGACCCCTTTATCTAGCTTTTCCCAAGGGTCAGCCGAGATACATAGGCCCCCATTTCTGTCACCTAAAGTGCCGCATTGCACTGCACTTTGCTTACAGTGCCTGCTTTCTCAGAGTCGCAATTTTCTTCCTGCACTGTTGTTGCACTGTGTTGTTTATGTACAGATTTAGCTGCGCAGCCCAGCATTGTCCAAACAAAGTTTCACTTCTCAGCTGAGAGGTAAAGCTCTCATCTCTACTTACAGCGGCTGCAGCAGGTACCTCTCCTCTCCTTCAGGGAGAGCACACCTGTTCACATCTTGAATAATTACACAACTTTGCCTCTAGGTGCAAAAAAGGGCCCATAGTCTCTCCAGCATGTCCTGTGAGGTTTCCTACCAATGGGATATGCCCTGAACACCTCACCAGGTTCCAGGAGAAACCCTGATTAGGTGCCTAAGCCACCACATCTGGACCTTGTCAACGTGAAAGAGCAGTGGCTCTACTCCAAGCCTCACCCGGATGACCCCGCCAATCATTGGAGGAAGCTCCTTTAAGCCGCTTTTACCTTCGTTCTTGTTCTTTTGGTCACTACTCAGCTTACAAGAACTATGGTTGCCACAATGGATAAGTGCAAACTCCGCATCACTGTGGACATCGCACTAATCTACCTGTCAATCTCCCGCTCCATCCTTCCCTCACTTGTGAACCAGACCCTGAGGTACTTGAACGAGTCCACTTGAGACAGGATCTCATCCCCAACCAGGAGAGAGTACTCCACAATTTCCTGGTCACAAACCATGGACTTGGATTTGAAGGTGCTGATTCTCTTCCCTTTTTCTTCACACTTGGCTGCATACTGATTCAGTGAGAGCTGAAGATCACAGCCTAGTGAAGCCTATAGAACCACATCATCCACAAAAAGCAGTGAAGCAATCCTGAGGTCACCCAAACCAGATCCCCTTAACACCCTGGCTGCACCTAGAAATTCTGTCTATAAAAGTTATAAACAGAATCAGTGATAAAGGGCAGTCCTGGCCTAGTCCAACCCTCACTGGAAATGAGTCAGACTTACTGCCGGCAATGGAGAACAACTTCTGACACCAGTTGTACAGGGAGCAGATGGCTCATATCAGCTTGTCTGATACCCAATACTGCTGGAGAACCCCCACAGGACTTCTAGATGGACAAAGGGACACATCTACAAAGCACTTGTGGATTGCTAGGAAAAACTCATATGCACCCTCATGGACCCTGCTGAATAGATAGAGCTGGTTCACAATTCCACAACCAGGACGAATACTGCATTGCTTCTCCTGGATTTAAGACTCAACTATGCGGTGGACCCTTCAGTAACCCTGAATAGACCTTACCAGGGAGTTTGAAGACACTGTCAATCTGCTAGTCCAAGAGTAGGCCCCCAATGTCCACAAGATGTTGCAAAGGCATGTCAACTATGACATCCTGACAATGACCAAGGACTTGATGCGGACCTTATCCACCCCTGGGGCCCTGTCATTGAGGAGCTTTTCAACCTGCAACCTCGGCCCCAAGGAATGAATCTACTCTCAGGTCCCCAGGCCCTGCTTTCCCACCAGATGGTGTGTTAATTGGATAGAGGAGATCTTTGAAGTATTCCCTCCACCGATCCACAACTTCCAATTTGTGGTCCGCAGCACACCATCACCACCATTTACAGTGTTGACAGACAGGGCACTGCTCCCCCTTCCTGAGACGCCAAATAGTGATCCAGAACCTCTTCAAAGCCAGGTTAACACTAAGGAGAGCATTTTGTCAATGGGTGAACTCAAGAGGTTAAGTTTTACATTCATATTGTGTTGGTGGTGTGTACATGCATCTGTGCGTGCATGTGTGCACTAGCAACCAGTCATTACAGTGCCTCCAGTTCTTAGTATAACTGTTCATGTAATCACCTCTATTGTTGCAGTTGAATTCTTACAGCTGCTTTTGTTATCCTTCGCCACACTTTGGTAATTACTAGCTTCCTTCCTGAGAAAATCGGAAAGATGAAAAGTGCGTGCACACAGAGATACCAACATGAGAAGAAAACACCATGTGTGTTTATGTATGAATGCACACAAGTAGGTCATGAATGTGTTGGAGGGATTGAAATTGTAAACTAGTGGGATTTTTTTTTTCAATAGAAATAAACTTAATAAATTAATACATTTATGTCAGAGTTGTTTTTAATCATTGCTTGTGAGTACTGGTAATTGCAGCAGTTTAATGTATTAGTGATAAATTAGTTTACATCAAATAGCAAATTAGCAACCCTTTGGTTTAGTTCAGTGCATAGCACTCGTATAAAAATTAGGGAAACAAATTACTGCCTTTTGTCACATTGCAATTTGGAGTCTGAAAAAACAAAGTATGCAAGTCTCATAGTTAGTCTGCTCATTCAAACCTTTCAATTAATAAGAAAAACAACACAATTTAAAAAGTGATTAAATTTCATTTCTCCCTCATGGAAAGTGTATAGCAAGAAAAGTTTAAAAAATACTTATGTACTGCACTTAGATAGATTCAATTTCACTACCCAGTGTACATATTTACATGTTCAGTAAACCAACAGCCATATTCTCCCACCAGTCACTTTAGTATAATCACACAATCAATATGAATCCAATAAAAACTTACAAATATAATCTTGTGTCTTTTTTTTTTCTAAAAAAGCTTGAGCCTCATTTATAAAGCAATGTGTAGGATCTATAAAAAAAACTTATTTACAAAACAGTGCATACGCACACCTGCAAGTGCTTACTTTTCCCCTTATAAATCACACAGAATGAAGGAATCCACCCCAGTTTAAACCATAAATTGTCAACGCAAAGCACCTCATTAATGGGTAGACAGTGTTGTGTACTTTCAGGTCCCATTTAATGTATATGCAATGGTTATAAATAAGGTGTATAGTGTTCTATGTTCTATGCCTCACATTATTTTGGGGACATTTTTTCTGAATGCGATAACAAAACTGTAAAATCTTGGGCCTTTTGTTAAGCAGTACATTTATCCTGAATGACTTTATTGTTACTCTGACAAGGCTTTATACTGATCCTTAATAAAACTCCTGTGGAAGGACCAAGAACAAGAAAGAAATCTGTACAGATCTGAACAGCTGGGTGGAACAGATCACAACTTTGATGATTAATTATTTTTGTACTTCATGATTCACTTTTTTGTATGAAATGTTCCTTGAGAAGTATCGATTGCTTTATATTTCCAATGCAGTGTGGAGATTACAGATCTCTTAAACAATGTTTATTTGTTTTCCCAGTGATAAAAGGTGAGGAACACAATGTCCAGTACGGTAGCTGAACTGCAAATCTCCTCTGGCTTCATCTTGTTCAGTCTGCCCTATTGATGTTATTGCTGTCTGCTCACCCTATGCCAGCCAGGCTGTTAGACCTGACACTTGCCCGAAGGCACCTCAAAAGGTCATTGGATGTTATAATAACAGCAGGGGACACCCTGAATAATGATGGCAGACATTTATTATACATAAGCACAGACTCATCCCTGCAGGGTCAGTCAGATATGAGAGTAACCACATTTATACCAGGCTGTAATTAATCCCCTGTTGCTTTAATAAAAAGTCAGTGATGTGGCCAAACTGAACAAGCGACAAGCCTTTAATTGTTAGAAAATATCTTTTTATGCACTTCCCTACAAGTTAATGACATTATTTCACTTTCTTTTTGATAAATCGAATACATTTAGGGTATAAAATGTCAAAGCAAGACCTGAAAAAAAAAAAATTAAATGTCTTTGTTTCTGTCGACTGTGAATGTGATGCAAGAAAGAGAGGGAAAAAAATGTGGAGGCGGTGACAGAAACTGATGGCAAAGCAAAATGTGAGACAAGAGCCACAATAGGTGAGACATTGAAAGACAGAGAACATTGTGGGAGCCTTTGAGGATGAGAAAGTAAAACAGAGGGCATGATGGGATAGAGAGAAGAGACATCAAGGCAGAAGACGACAAATTATAATTAATAGGGGTTCAGAAAATGACAGATAAACAAGACTGCTCAGAAACACTCTCCCACATAAACCATTTCATCAGCCTGAGAGGACTTGTGGTGCTCTGAGTCACAGCAGATGGGCAACGCAACGCTGTCATGTTCCAATAGAGGTATGTAGCAGTCACGTTGGGTGATGAGGCTGAACAACCCAAGATCCTCAGGAGACATTGATGACCTTATCAAGTATCTGCTGTTGATTTAAAAATCAGAAGTTCAGTTGAGGTTCAGAATCTGAATAAATCTAACATTAAAAGGGTTGGAAGCCTTGCTGCATGTGAGAAAACTAATACAAAATATAAATGTCAATTTCAGAGTCAGGCAGTTATTTTTGAGAACTGGTTATCACGACCTCAGGTCAACATTAAGTTAGAATTGTTTACATCGTATTGCAAAATATTGAGTACAGGAAAAAAAACACAAAATATGTCAAGCACTAAGCCAGTGTTTTTCAAACTTGGCGTCAGGAATTCAAATGGGGTCGCCTGAAATTGGTAAAAAAAAGAACAAAAACAGGTAAAAACAAATTTTAATTCTATTTTGAATTTTTTTTTCATTATTATTTTTCAAATACACATCACACACAATAAACATCAAATAACTGTATCCTATACTTCAACTTTCTGAAATAAATATCGAGTTAAAATAAAATTCAGTATAAAAATATCTGAGGTGCCGCACTGAGGTCCCTTTGTGCACTAATCCTGGCTACTCTGTATTTGTAACACACTTTAATGAACATGATCAAACACTAATTCTAGAAAAGAAAAGAAAAAATGTCTCATGGGTCACCAGAAATTTAGAAACTTGTGAAATCAAAATGGGGTCACAACCCGAAAGAGGTTGGGAACCTCTGCACTAAGCCCTCCGAACGACAACACTACACCAAAAAAATCTGCAAAAAATGAATAACATAAATGAGCATCATGCACAAAATGCTCAAAATAACTTTGGGTCACAGCCAGCAGTAGGTTTGCTGAAGATGATAAAAATGTACCTGCAATAAAACAGAACACAAGCATAGATGGAATTTGTGCTATACTGAGCTGTGAATGTCAGATGAAGATTTGCACAGGGCAGAGAGACAAAAGTAGGGTACAACAAGCAGTGCAGTTTGTTGTCAGCTCTGTAGAAACAGTGGCTGTTGAGTTCATGACAATCAAAGCTTAACCTTGGCTGCTGGAAACAAAAATAATTTGCTCTATTTTAGGACATTTCTCCTGCTATTTACATCTGAAGGTTCTCATGTGTTTGGAAAGCAAATGTTGGAACATAAAAAAAAGTTTTAGAGTTTGTCTTTATTCACCCCTACAACCAGTAGCACTGTGGTAAACAGCATTCACATCAAACTTCGTTCAGGTGTTGAATGACCTTCGCTCTAAAACAGCTTGCCTAAAATCTTTGAAATGTACTTATTAGAAGTTATATGACAAAGAAAACACATTATAATGTACCATATTCACGTAAGTGCCTTTTAAAAATGGGACTACTTCTACAGTTTAAGAGCCAATGTTCAGCCATCTTGAAATCAAGAGATTGATGATGTCACACGGCCCCACTGCTTGTCAACGCGTTGTTTTCTATTGGAGTAAAGCTTTCAGCCTGCTTTTTATATCATTGAGCAGCTTTTTCGGTCAAAATGCGAATTTGTGCTGCTTTTGGTTGCTCTAAATAATAAGGAAAAGTTAAAGATGCCAATGTAACCATCTTTTGTTTACCGAAAGAGGATTAAAAACAGTTGTGACCACAGGAGGCAACGGTTCCAACTCTCCGGTTCTGTAGTAAATGATGAAGCAGAGAAGAAGAGCTCTCCTAAGGGACCTTTACCTCTGCTTAAAGGAGCATAGGGCAGAATTTGAGAAAACATAAACATTCATTTTAAGTTTTTTTTAGTGCTAATGGTTTATGAAGCGCTCTAAACCAAAGAGAATGACCCCACACATATTTCTACCTATTGCCTTGAAAAGATTGTGTGATACATTTTGCACTGCTGTTCTGGGCGTGAATTTCCCGTGCAGTTCTGCGGACGTGAATTCAAATGACAAGTTCTCGACGGCTTGAAGAGGTGGCCCAATACCGGAAATAAAAAAGAATTAGACTGAAGAAGACGGCTTTGAGACTGAAAGAAGACAAGCACAGGACTAAACTTGTCCGGTTTTCTTGGACTAACTACCTTTAATCCACTAACTCCCACCGTAAAGGGTGTGCTTAACTGGTGAAAAGGGTGTCACTCAAGCTCGGACATCGGATTGCTGTCTTTTAACAGTTTTATTTCCATGCAACGCTAACTATTACTAGCACAGTAACCGTGTCGTTTGCCAGCCAGGTAATCAACTGAAACGGCATAAAACAAACACACCCACAACATTAACAACACGGACATTATATGAACTATATATGAACTGCACACATGAACATTTAAGGTAGTTAACACAGGTTTAACATCTACACATTAACTCACCAGCTCAGCTTCACCAGTCAAAACAGCGACATCCATACAAATGAAATCCTGCAGGTAAACACATACGCGGGTAACACACATCACGCCCTGTATTTTGATTGATGAATTCACCCCAAATAAAATACAGAAAAATGCAGTAATTCCTCAACATAAATACAGGGGGTTTGGTTGGTGATAAATCAAAACAAATATAAAATATACGCCAACATATAAAAAATAGGAGAACTCCATACAAAACAACTGTTTGGTTCCACAGATGTATGCAGAGGCATGTGCACAAGTCTTGCAGTAAACAGTCACATGAACGGCGAGTAATTAATGTGGATCCGCACAGTTGGAATGCGGATCGTGCCGCATCCAAGTCCAACCCAACAGTGAAAACCTCATTTTTTTTCCTCAAATGACATATTTACATTTGTTTTAGTGGTAAGCACCGATTTTATGAACAACTGTTAATGTCAACATCAGATCAGCGCTTGAGTAACAAACAAAAAAGTGAAACAAACAGGTGCAGTGCACGCAAGAGACCCATCGGATCTATTTACATCATCCATGTATCAAAGATAAGGCTAATCCATGTTTTTGTGCAGAAAAAGAAATGTTTCAATGGTGTATTCCTTTATAATTGTCCTCTGCTCCATTCTTCCTCCACCACGGATCACAGCTCTCACTGTTACAGATAAAGTTGCATTCTTCAGGGCTACAGCAGCTACAGCAGGAAAGGACAACACTATGTGGCCGAACCCAAACACGAAGTTTTAAATATCTGTCTGAACCGGACCCATCTGGTGTCCATCCTCCATCCATAGTATCAGTTGTGCTCCGGTCATGAACACGTGCCCCCGAGGCGGCTTGGCTGATGGCTGCAGTTACACTAACCACCGTGGTGTAACTATGGAGTCTGATTTCTAGATCCTGTCTTATGCTCCTTTAAACGGTGTGTGGCTGACGCTCTAGTAACTGAAGTTAACCATGCAGTTAACCGCCCGGGGGCGGCTCGTGGGTTTTACAGTGGCGGTTCTTGGAAATACATTTGTCATGGATGCACTGGCCTTGGGCTGTGGGATAACACTCATACTGGGCTCAACCATAGACACGTTGTTCCCAAATACCTGTTTTATGGAATTTCCACTCACTTCTTCCTCTGTTCACAGCCACCACCATTATTCCTAAGCCGCACACTGGTCACCAAACTGGCTTGATAACACAACAATAAGCACAATATACACAACCACAATTTCACTTCGCATCACTTGAAACCTATCGACTACTCCCCACCCATTCCATCTCCTATCTTGTATCCCTCTTCCCTGTTAACTTCCCCACCCCCCTCCACCCCCTCACCTTGGTGTAACACTGCCCTCTCTTTTTTACATCCTCCCTTTAATAAAGTATTTCTTACCGTTCCCTAGGGAGAGCTGGTGATGGTCACAATTATGCAATGAAATAAATAAATTTATTTAATTGCAATAATAAAATAAGCATTGCTGTTAAAAGATTGCACTTCTTGTAGTGTTAACCTTCAACAGCATGTGCAGAAAAAGGTAGTGCAACTTACTGTTGAAAGACCCAAAATGACTTCTATCCTCAGGGTTTGTGGGTCCGTGATTTACTAGTTTTGTTAGGCATAGATCTTCTAATAAGTACATTTTAAATATTTAAGGCCAAACTTGTAATAACTGTGGAGGAACCCTTTAAAATCTAACCTATCAACACTTGGTAACTGGTGATTCCGATTCGTAAAATCCACAGCTTCATTTTGAAAATAAGCAGACCTCAGTGTATTGCTTTTATTCTGCTGTAGCTTTAAGCATTATTTTACATTCCTCCATGCACAACAGTGCTTTTTTGCAGGTTGGAGGATGATGCATTATGCATGGCTTCAGATACACAAATTGACCTAATTTACCAGCTTCCTGTGCACTACTGATGCAAAACAAGACACACGTGTTGATCATCTAACAATCATTCCTACATGAAATCAAGAGCATTACAGCCAATGACATATCAGACAATGTTTTGTCATTTTGTTTTAAAATGTTTTATTGTGGGAAGAAATGACTGGACACAGGATACCCACACTGTGCATTTGGAATGGATAGCAGACAGATGGGAACATGAGATGCTACATATAACAAAGCAAGGTAACTGGATGTCCCCAAACACAGATCCAGTTCTGCTGTGACTCCATATTTCTGTTTGTACCTCTTCCTGCATGACATAAAAACAAAGCATCTGCTCTTCGGCTGAAGAGTGAAATTTAACATTTAGCGCCACTATCACTTTGATAGACACAACTATTCAGAAGACACAACATAAAGTGCGTTTAATTTCATGATAAGGGAAGTCTCTCATTACTCTCACACATGAAATGTTGACCGAAAAGCTCGACCTGCATTGCTATACACAGAAAAAGAACAATATGTGCCAAAAATATGACATGTCCGCATCCTGTGGTCCACTTCTACAATCCAACACAAACATTCCACCACATGAACAAGGTGAACTCTGGTTGAAATCGATATAAGTTATTAAATAAGCTCGGAATAAATGAATCGGTCAAAGTCTGAACCATCTAATGTGAATTGACATGTCTGAAGAAATGACTTCCACTCCTGACAAAACTGATCACTCACGTTAACGACAAAAGGAAAGAACAAAGAGGGCAGGCTGACATTTGACCAACGGTGACTCATGTAGACAACACTATCTGCACATACAACGACTCATATCTGATCAACACTTGTGGTGCAATTCTCACTGTTCCTCCTCCTCATTTCTCTATGTTGTCATTAAAATTCATAACCCTTTGTCACGGTCAGCGAAATCCACAATGTGTTGTTGTTTATAGGAGTGCTGGTTTCAGTTTATTGAAGCCCTCGTGAACGTGTTAAAACGTTGAGCAACACTTCCAACACCCACTGAGGCTTTGCTGCAAAACGAAGCAGAAAAGCAACAGCTTCCTGCACATCGATAGAAGGACGTGAGTTAGTTTTAACATCTTTGTCATTGGAAAAAAAATGCCTTTAATTATGGGTAAAAAAACAAAAAACAAAACATGAATGATCCGTGCATTTACATTACAACCCTGCAGCAGATTTGTTTTAACTAACCCACTTTAAATGAAACAATTATTAGACAGAATGCAGAGTTGAGACAACTATAGAGAAATTATTATAGTTAACATGAATGACATTTAAATCGAATCTTTTCCTTTAAGAGATCAGAGGAGTGGTGCACATTAGCTAATTTTCTTCCCAGATCTACGTATTATTCTATATTCAAAAGGTCAGAAATAAACTGCATTTCCCTAAAATAAAAAATGAAACTCTTTGACAAGTAGACATATTTTTGCTTAACTGGTCATAAAGCAATAATGTTTCGTTGTTAGTTTTGTGCAGTTTGTTAATTAGGGCCATTTTGCGTGTGATATTAACAGACGCATTCCATGCATTAAAATGTATGATTCTGTGTCTGTAAACAACCTTAACTGCATGGCCAACATAATGCACACTTTAAGTGCATAAATAAACTAGTATCTAGTGCAGTAAGCCTTTTCACGCTCTGGAATTGCGCATGCGCGACCTGGGGGGTGTGGTCATAGGTATAAAAACTTCAACAAGCTTGTTCGCTCTGTTGATGTTTCCAACCCAACAGCGTTTGTAATTTAATCCAGAGATCTTTAGTGTTTTAATAGTGTTTATATTATTAATATTATACATATTCAGACTCGGTGGGGTACCAGGGTTTTCCGCTGATGCCACTTTTGGCCCGATCCGAGCACTTTTAAAAAACGGTGAGAGCAGCTCAGCAGCATTATGAAAGCAAGGACAGTCCTCCTCACACACGTGACCCCTGGTGAACGGAAACACCGACTACCTGGGTCTCCAGCGGGCGGAATTCGGACTCTACCCGGGAATCATGCACGTATCTGAGCAGTTTTGTAAAACCGATGAGAGAAGCAGTGTTAAAGCAACTGACCTCCTCTGCTTCTGCACTCCTTCTCCCAAGCTTTTAACTTATGATTATGTATTTTCTGTATTTACCTTTATTGTTGTTGGTTTCTTTCTTTGAGTTGTGTATTATTATTATTATTGATGGGACAAGCGAGATTTCCGAGTGCGATAAGCACAGTACGAGTTCTTACTTTGAAAAGGTAAATTCAAAGGTCCATGTTTATTACCTATTAAGATATTATTTTAATTCAATTTACAAATTTGAAGGAAGTGCACAAGATGGACAGTAAGATAAGTAAAACAGCACTGATCAGCTGATTGGTCATTGTTTCAAAAGTCAGGAAAAACCTGACTTTTCAGCTCGTGTGCAGCATTAGCTTTCACAGCCTACTCGGCATTTCTGCCTTGGAGACCGATACCACGTTTCTGCAAAAAATCTTTCAAGGAATCAACGCTCCAACGGGAAAAACGATCTAAATCTCTGTCAGACTCGCTGTCAGCCAAGGCGAGATTATCCCTCTTGACCTCATGCGCGAGAACGAGATTTCCGAGTGTGTGAAAAGTCTTAGTAATGAGCAATTTGCTGTTTCACTGTACCTGCCGTGTGTACTTAGACTTCCATTTTACACAAACAATCCAGCTGCTAAACTAAGCTAGCAGGCCAGGGCTAACAGCTGATCGCTAATAGCTGTCACAGCAGCTCTTTTCCTCATGGAGGAAAGTAACTGCGGGTCCAGAAGGAAAAGAGAATAGCCTACCTGGAGAATCGTGGGAAGGAGCTAGAATAGTATGGCAGAATTAAGGATGTTATCAATGGGCTCCATCTAAAACAGCAGCTTTCGTCAGACTGTGGCTGTAGAAAATGCTCAACTTGAAGTCAGGGACTCTAAGGGTGCGTTCACAGTGTTCTTCGGTGTGAACTTCACACCGAAGAACACTGGAGCATTTAAATCGCTTAGTACGGAGCGCCGATTGTAAAGTAGCACATGCTAAAATAAACAGCAACTTTTTGCAACATTTAACAGCAAACAAAGTTTAAAAAAATGTATGTGAATTTATTTGTTACCGTTGAACAGAATAACAGCAGTATTTGTGATATTTACTAGTACTTTTCTTGTAAATGTTAAAATCTGAATGTTAAATATTGAATCTAAATCTAAATGTTAAATGTAAATCTTAAACATGTAATCAAAATGTTAAACCTAAATCTAAATGTTAAATATTGAATCTAAATCTAAATTGTATATCTTAAATATTAAATGTTAAATCTAAATGTTAGACCTAAATCTAGATGTTAAATCTAAATATTAAATCAAAATGTTAAATCTAAACTTCACGGGTAAAACTAATATGCAAATTTACCGGTACCAAGTACCAAAACAAAAGCTCACATTTAAATTTAATATTTAGCATTTAGATTTAGATAAAAAATATTGATTTAACATAGACATTGTATTTTCACAAGAAAAGTGACAAATTTCACAAATTTTGCTTTAAATCTGGTCAAAAGTAACATAAAAAAATGCACATACGGTTTTTAAACACGGTTTGTTGCTAAATGTTGCTTTTTATTTCAGCATGTTCAACTTTACAATTGGAGCCCTATACTTTTTCCATATAGTATGGTCTAAACATGCAAACAGTCTAGAGTGGAGTAGACAGACAAATTCTAGAGTAATTGTTTTGGCCAGACTCTGAGTGCTTCCAATTCAAGTCGAGAGCGATTCAAATGCTCTCAGCTCAGACCAAACACAGGAATTGTCAAAGATAACATAGACATTGTGGGTGGGAAAGATACCGGCTTTGGCATCGAACATAACATTGGAACCAGTAAAAGCACAGCAATTTGTTGCTGCTCCGTTGTTGAATGTTGTGAAAGAACAGGAGGAGAAAGCAGAATTTTCTGCACACTCTTACGTGCTCGCTTTGACAATAACTGAGAACGTCTTCTTCTCAATTCTGTTTACTGAAAGAAGTCTCTACTCCAGTAACTCCGCCCCCCCCATGCAGGCGACTAGCTCATGCTAGCTCCTCCAACTCACACCGTCAACAAAGCGCAGCGCTGCTAAGTAGTAACAGTCTCCGTACATATATCACTGCCAAGATGGCAGAACAGTATAGTGTATATGCAGTGAACCTAAAAGTAAATTACAGGTTTTAATGCACATAATATATAACAAAGACACCAATGGACCCCATAAAGATCACTCGTCGGAATTTTTCACTTCCCCTTCAAATAAATATTTTTCCACATAATTAATTTTCTACTTATAATTTTTTTACATTTCAAAAACAAAGCAGAAAGTTCCTTGCCACATCAAGTTTTCCTTTCATTTTAGTAGCAACATTTACACAAGTAATAAATAAATGAAATCACACAAGTAAACCTAGAAGAAGAAAGGTTTCTTTTGCCATCACAAGGCATCAAAGTTGAACATGTTCTTTTGTCATAAATGGGCCTGCCTTCTGCATAATGTATTCTTACAATCAAGCAGCGCAGCATTACAATTCCAACTCATCATATAAACAACTGCTTTAGAGACAAATACAGGCTGTTTAAAAATAGAGGGCTGCAATCCTGAAGGGTTTGGAAGTGAACTGTAGCTTGTTTGACCTCAAATAATGTCAAATCGGGTGATTTTGGAAAGCATGAGCTCTTTGATGCTCGTTGTCCTCATTGTCACTTTATAAAAGAAGCACAGCAGCTCTGTGATCTGAGGAAGCTATGAGTGATGCAAACAGTAAAATCAAATGTCAAATATTGATAGTTGGCAGTTTTATCAACAAAGTGACAAATTTCCCAGCCTGAGGCACACATTTCTCTTTAAACATGTTGCAGAGTGAGGCCCAGTCCACACGTAGCAGGGTGTCTCGCAAAACGTAGATATTTTTCTATGGTTTGGTTTTACGTCTTTAAAACCCATCAATTTAAAAACCTATGACCAAAGTGAAGATCTGATAGAAATCCATTCATGCATCTGCTATTTATGCATGCGCTATAAATAACCAGGGTTTTTGGTTGTGAAACGTCGCCGCCTGTGACAAAAACGTTTTTTTTGCGTCACATATGTGAGACACGTCGGAGCACTTTATGGTTGGCTATTTTCCACTAGATACTGTAACAATTCTACGTCTAAGGCATGTCCCTCATCAAAGATGCCAATTTTGGATCAGACCTGGATGCACTACCAGCTTGTAGGAAAACTTTGGGGTGGGAGAGAAAAACTGCCACCTAAAGGTTTGGCATGCTTAAGAATGTGTTTAGCAATGCACTTACAGTATGTGGTTAGGTGTAAAAGGATTTTTTTTTTTTCTCTAAACAATCTTGTGTGAACTTTTGTTCCCTAAACGGAGTGGGGAGGATATTCTGTTTTACAAAACCCCAGCTACGAGTGTACATGGCATAAGACAAGTGAAGACTTTTCAGAATCTTCTAAAACAGTTTTAAATAAAGTTTTTGAGAGCTGGCAGAGATTCTTCAAGCCACAAGGTGAAACCTCAAAATAGTCCAATAAGAATGAGTATTGCTTCGTAAGTAGAATCAGGACGTAAATGCGCTGATGGCCACATGTGAACATGGAAGGATTTACAAACCTCCTAAATCCATGTACCCTTTGTTCTTTGGTTATTTTGCTTCAAAACCAAATTAAAAAATAGAAAAAACAGGTTTTTTTTTTTTTTTTTTGTTTCTATTAATTTAAAACCAGAAACAGGAAAACTGAAAAACAAAAAATCAAACAATGTGATATTTGCTCCCAGTCCGGACATAAAAAAAGCAACGCATAAGTCACATTACTGGTGAATTGAAGCGTTATTAATACATAAACAAATCAAAAACAAAAAATGGATGTTGTGTAAAACAGAGGTGGTGTAATGAATCTAGTGGTGCTCCTTGTTTCTTGTGATCAACTTGTGAATTTTTAACGGGCAAAATATACATTTTACTGCCCTCAAAAAAGCTGTAAATGTTTTTGCACAAGTGTCCAAATCGTAGAAGTTCTAACATCTATTTTGGTTTTAAATCGGTACAATAAAATATTCACAATGTTTGTGTAATTTTGATTTGGTTTTAAAATGGAATAACCAAAGAACAATGGGTACACAGATCTGTGGATCTCTTTAAGAACAGAACAGATCAGAGAAATAATCAACTTTTAACCTCAGACTCAGATACTTTGTATCTCACAAAGCTTTGAAAGATTCAATACCTAACGTACACCTTACAGTTGAGAATCACTTCTTTTTGTCAAAAAAGGGAAACTGTAAAAAAATCGAGTCAACTTAATATTACCATGTCTTAAAAGCTGTGGTGTTGTTTTGCAGAGTTGTTTATTTTCAGGTATTAGACAAAGGTAGACGAGCAAAGAAGACAAAGAAGGAACTCCTGCTGTCAGAGGGTTAGATCTCCTCTATGGAGTCAGCTGGGACCAGCCCTCTCTTTTTCCCACTGCTCAGCTTCAGAAACATCTCGCCGTCTTCATGCTTCCCCACACAAATCTGAAGACATAAAATAGAGATATAGCTTCTCCAAAAACGTCAGACATACTTTCTCAACTCTGCAATGAATGTCCATGTTCTAAAACAATGTACTGAATGTCTTCTGGATGCAGGATCAATTTTTAATCTATGTGGAGTAGCTTCTGTTGTACAAATGGCACATGTACTACTTGGGGTTTGAGGAGCAACTTAAGGGGATATATCCATTCATCCATTTTCTATAAACACGCCTCTTGCCATCAGGGTCGCAGTATTTTCAGCTCGTATTTGGATGTGAGTAGGGTACACCCTGCACAGGACACTAATCTGTCACAATCACATTCACTATATTGACGTTTTCAGGTACTCCATTCAACCTGATGTACATGTTTTTGCATTGTTTGAGTAAGCTGGTGTACCCAGAGAGAACTCAAATATGGGGAGAACATGCATGCAAACTCTACAAAGAAAGGTCACGCCCAGATATTAAACCCAGTGCACCACAGGTCTAATTGTGCAGTACATGATACTTCCAAAATACATTTACTGTGCTAGAGGATCAAGAGTTCAGCTCTGAACATGCTGAGGTGTGTGTGACTACACTGCACATTTCTTAGAATATCTATGTTGCACTTCAAAGCATGTATTCTGCATTCATTGAGTTTGTGTATTTGGGATTCCCTGCCTGTGTGTGTGGATATTTATGATTGTAATATGTGCAGCTCTTCTTCTGTGTCAGATATTTTGGAATGGTTACACCTACCTGATAACAGAAGAGGATATTAACAACACTGGCAACTAGGGGCATGGATATTATTTTTAATTGACAAGGAAAACCAACCACCTTTTTTAACACCTGCCTTTTGAATTTACTGAATATTTGCTTTCATTTGTAATGGGAAGGAGTTTATTTATTTATTTATTTATTTATTTATTGAAATGCTATTTAGAACATTATATCCACACATAGTTTGGAAACTTGGAATATAATAACAAAACGAGAAATATTCAAGTGAATTGAGTATTAAGTAAGTATCTCACAGCTCAGTCAAGTCACCTTAAAGCTGATATCCGGAGTTTCTGAGAAATCTATGTTTATGTATGATTCTTTTCTCTACTGCTGGTGGTCATACATAGACATTAATGTATATAAGTCCCTCCTTCGTCCTGTAGACCCCTATACAAATGGAAATGAACGCCAAGTGCGCCCAGCCAATAGGCTTTGACTTCCTGGAGCGAGGATTGTCAATCAAAGTAATCAAGATTTGGCGACATTTCTCATGGACAGGTAATAAACATGTTTTAATCAAAAGTTATGGCACTCTGACAATAAATGTGGAGTTTTTGTAGTTATGTGACTTTGTTATGTTTTGTAATGTACGTGCACAAACGTAGAGGCGTAGCTTGTGGTAGATTGGCAGAGGCAGGGGAGGAAGTAGAGCTGTTGAGGGCGGGACATCGGATAGCAGCTTAAATATGGTTACTGAAACAGTGTTATGTGATCATAGATCGTAGCGCATGATAATATGTTTAAAAAGTTTTAGTTACTGTAAGCAAAACCTGTGCAAGGGCATCAATCCAATCCTGTCACCAAAATGTTTTCCAATTTAACATTTTCAAGTTCTTATTTGCAAAGTAAATTATCTGTGCATATTTCTTTTAAGCTTTTGTGACTTCTTTAGGGATTTTTTTTTTTTGCTAAATCTCATCTCAAAAATGAAGCACCAACAAAATGACTTCCTACTGACTTCTAACGCTGATTTGGTGCCACCATCTGTCTTGCTCGGAGTTTATACAGTACAGTAACAATCATGAATAGTTAATGTCTGAACTATAGAGTTAGTCATACTATGGCTCATTAGTCACAAATAATAAGCCAAAACAACAGATGTTTTGCAGGCAAGAGAATTTAAAAAGTAGAAAAATTGTATAATAAACCATCAGCTGTTTTTAAAACAAGAAGGTTTAGACAGATTGTGAGAAAATTTAGGAGAACCTAAAATGACAATCTTAAGCTAAAATGAAGGCGTTATCACACTGATGGGTCATTTTGGAGCTAATCCTATGATTGTTGTGTGACCAGGATGATGTCACCAATTAATTTGGCTTCCCCGTCCTAATACCGTACCTCTCTGTAAAACAAGTCCTGACTCAAATATCGGTAAGTAAAATGAGGCCTGATTGGATTGATATTAAGACACAATACAAGGTTTACCTGGGATTCCCTCACTGCCATGTGTCCTCGCTCACGGCTTCCATCAAAACTCTGAATGACCCTCCACACTCTCTCTCCAGGTCGAACCCTTTGCACAAAGTTGGCTGGAAAAAATCCAACTCTGTCGCCACTTTTACCCTAAAAAAACAACACAACAGTGGTCATTTGAATCACAGCCAATTCCTTTAAGGTAATGTACCTTTTAGTGAACACTTGTCCACTGACTGAACATCCTGTTAGCCTGAATGAACTCCCCCATCGAGGAGACTAAAGACCCAGATGCACCCACAGATGCTCATTTATTTCCATTCAAAGTAATTGCATCCCATTACTGGCTCAATGAAGACATCTTTGAAATAGCGTCACAACAAAAGTTCATTATGTTAAACTGTTTGTCATTCCCCATTTTCTTTCCCTCTCACTCCCCCATGCATGACAGACAATATGGAGCAATATAAAAGCCTGATTCAGAGACTTAAATGAATCTCCAGCCACAATAATTGTCCTCGACAACAGTGTTTCTCAAAATTTTGGGCCCAAGTACCCCCTTTTTCTTATTTCTGAATCCAAGTACCAGCTACTGTATGTCCAATAAAAATGTTTGGCTAAGAAAACTATTTACTATTTAAAAACAACTATAGAGCATAATGATGGAATGAATGAGCAATAACACACATTTCAAAGAATATTATTTTATAAATAAGTGGAAAGAAACAGTATTTTACTGTATTTTAGTTGAACTCTATTTATATTTCACAAAGTGAAAATATAGAAAGACAGTTTATGATTGTGTGTTTTAATTTAAAAAAAGAATATGATAATTAAAAAAAATAAAATAAATTCAGACATTTCAGGTGACCCCATTTAAACTCCAGGCGACCCCACATGGGGTCCAGACCCCAAGGTTGAAAAACCCTGATTTATGGGTTCCTGAATAAATTAATTAGTTGTTATCAATTCTGGTCATCTCATGCCTGGGGTGGGACCAAGTGTGACACTTTATTTGTTAATTTTCCTCTCTCTCTCTCTCTCTCTCTCAAATACCCCCTGTACTGTCATTGTGTAGCCCTAGGGGTACACGTACCCCCATTTGAGATACCCTCTACAATACACCAACAGGCACACACAGATATTTGCAAATAGTGGATTACCTACCTTCCACCACTCCTCATTAGAGTCGTCAGTGACCTGCACGCGATCACCAGGACTAAAAGAGATAACAGAAGAAGGTGTAGTAGTGATTGAGGTGATGGGGAGACAAGAGTGGGATGCATAATGTAGAGGTGTGCAAACGTTACAGATAAGATTATTTATCTGTCACAGGACGCCGTGTTACAGTCTGCTGTAAAACCATCGGGGTCAAAGGGTGAGTGACTATTTGTGTCCTTTTGCAGAGGTGACAGATCACAGAAACCAAAGTCATGAGATTTACATCAAATACGACTCGCCCGGAATGACTTACTGCAGCAACGGGTGCTGAAGCCAACTGGTGTATGCTAACAATGGGAGCTGTTGGTTTTTGGTGAGACTTCTCTTACAGCAGGTGACTGCTGTCCTAGTTACACACAGGAAGACGTTGCCCAGCTGTATTTCTGTACATATAGCCCTCTGGGAGTCTGCTTTCACTACTGCCCTCAATGATCACAGCTTACAAGCACACACATAAATTATAGAACAAACCAGGGGTTTCAAATGTATAGGTTAGGGACCCCAAAGTGGGCCTTGGATGTGTTCTCTGTGGGCTGTGGGCATTTTTTCAGGCTACAAAATGTAAAATATTCATCTCAAAGGGAGTTCATGCCAAGTGTTCACAATACTGTGTGGATGAACTTCACTTTTGACTTCATTTTGTTTTGTTTTTAACTTGCCTCATTAGAGTGTGGCTAGTTATTAAGGGGTCATGGTTTGGTTATTAAGCCAAAGTGATTTTGTTTTTCAAAGTGATTATTTCAAAAACCTTTTAGTCACTTCTGTACATTCATTATTTTCTCTTTGAATATGTCTATTGTGCCTCCTGTCTAGCCTTTCCAACTCTACACCTGACAAACCTAATAGGCTACAGGCAGGGATGGACTGGCCATCTGGCATACCGGGCATCATCCCAGTGGGCCAGTACGGTTCGCTACATTTTTTTGTCTTTTGACGAACAAGTTGAGGCAGACATGGTAACAGGCGGCCAAAATAGGTCCAAAAGTGGCAAAAATGTGGCAAGAAAAGTGTGAAAAGTGACCAAAAGCAGTCAAGAGTGGCCAAATAAATGGGCAAATAAAGAGGAACCAGGTGGTATGTAATGGCAAAGGATAGCTAACATTGGCAAAATGTGGCAAACAATAGTGAAAAATTGCAAAATATGGAAGAAAAACAGGGTGGTATTTTTTGGCAAAAGGTAGCTGAAGTCTGAACTTTTGAAAGGGCAAAATTGGATAAAGGAAGTTGCAAAATGGCCAAAGGAAGTAGGAAGTAGTTAAAAGGGGTTAAAAAGTTTCCCCCTTTTAAGGTTTTCTGGGCGAATAATAATTAAAATGAAGACAAAGATATATACATATTAAGTATCACTGACTTAATAACAGCTTCTACTCGGTGTCGCTGATAACGTAGTGGACACACACTCACTGGGGCAGTGGTGCCCTAATGGTTATAGTATAGCTGCCCCAAACACTGGTTTGAATCCAATGTGACATCAGTGTGAGAGCTTAAACCTAACCTAACCTACACAGTAGATCTGTGGAACTATCTTGAACATGAACAAAGTGACATTCTCACAAACCCTGGAATTTCATAATTTTATGTCGTCTCTTTTCCTACAAAGCGTCTCTCTCATCTGCCTTCCCTGCCTCTCAGTCTCTCTCCTTCTGTGATAATCCTCCACGCCGCCAGCCTCCCATACGTCTGTCCTGCCTTTCATCTTTTACTGGTTCATTGTCTTTATCCTTTCCCCTGCTGGGATCCCAGCTCAGTCGTTCTGAGCTCTGCACAGTAACAGTGACGGGTTCTGAGTTTATAATTAGTCGCCCTTAAGGATGCCACGGTGCGTCTTTTCTAAAAGACAGATGGTTTTTACACAGCAGAAACGACACATTTAAAGTGGTATGAAAAGAATACACGAACAACCACATGCATGTCTTCTTCAGTTTTACTCACTGGAGTTCCAGGTCATTTTGCTCCTGAGGCAGAAACTTGTAGAGGGCTACATATGTGTGGATGGAGTGGACTTCTATACGCTTGGGCACCTGGATGGATTAAGATGAAGAGATAGTAGCTGTGTGTTAGAAATGCACTGTAGGTTTATTGCTAAGTATCACAAAGTGGGTCTTTGATGTGATGGCTTTGATAGTTGTGCTGATTCTGTACACGAGCAGAAACTGATCTGCTATGCATAGTTAGTCCCAGGTAAAATGGTTCCCAAGTCTTTACACATAAGAAAACAGTGTTCAGAGGTAAAAGTAATGGATTAAGTAAGTACTCACATCACTGTAATGGAGTTGCTTTTATGGGTACTTGTACATTTTTGAATATATTTCTAAACAAGTCATTTTACTTGTACTTAAGTATGTTTTAAAACAGGGGTTCTCAACTGGTCTCACCCTGGGACCAACATTTTGTCACGGTCATTAAATCGCGACTCACTTTTTTTTAATTTTATTTTAGAATTCAACCAACAAAATGTAAAATAGCTGTTGAAAACACACACATATAATCTTCTTTTTAAAACAAATACATACATTTTCCTGTGCAACATGCATTTTTACAGTATACCTGTAAAACAAAGGTTTCTTTCAAAATAAAAGACAAGTCCAACATGAGAGACATTAAGTATTTATTCTTTTTTGACCAGCTGTTCGCGACCACTAGTTGAGAATCACTGTTTTAAAAGAAGTACAGTGATTCGTTACATATCTACACCCAACTGTTACCGAGTACATTTTTGGTTTTTCTTTAAAAATTATACAACTGACAATGTGAAAATACAAAAAATGAAATGTTCAGACAACAATCAAATGCATCACATCATAGCTAATCGACCAGATTAAATGTAATCCACAATGCCAAAACAGTATTGAATCTGAGTTATTTTCTCAGATTTAGAGTTCATATACTTAGATTTAAAATTTTTATTTATTTCTTTTTTAATTGTACATTTTGACAAATCTTTTATTTCATACAGATGCAATTGTAGAAAATAAATTAAGTTCTAATTGTGCAACATTTAATCTCTTCCTTATGTTTATACATGAGATGTTTACTTGGGGGTTGGGAGGTGACTTTTTCTTTGAGTACTATTCATTTGAGCTATTTACTTGTACTCAGTAATGTATTACTACTTGAGTAGGATATATCAGTACTCTTTACACCTCTGACAGTGTTTCACGTGAACTTCATTAAGTCTGAACACACTCTAGAGGAGTTTAATATTAACGGGAGGATTACTTTTGCACTGCTCTCCTCTGCAGGAGTCTGAGCTTGCTCGCTGTTGTTTTTCGCCTCCCCCTCCGCGTCCGTTTTTGCCTCCCCCTCCGCGTCCATCTCTGCGGCTGGAGCGTCTGAAAGCAGCGAGAACTTTTCTTAGAACGTGCACACGACAGTGCTCCCATGTTATTAATCCCTCTCCCGTCTCATGAGTAGATATGCAAACACAGGCCAGCCACATACATGAAGGCACGGACACACAGCAGTGTTTACCTCCTGCCTCCTGAGTTATCTCCTCCTCCATGCTGCACTGTCTCTGCCTCTCCTCACATCCTTCATCCTTATCAAAAGAGGAAACACAGAAGAGGAGGAAAAATATGGCAGCAGCAGCAGCAGCAAACTGACAAAGAGGATGCATTTGATAGTGGGATTATGTTCTTCAACACTGAATTATTCTGATTAATGTGGTGCTGCGGTGACGTCTCTGCGGTGATCAAAGATGACAGTAGGGTCACATTGATTTTTAAATGATTCTTTCTATCTAAGAAAGCATTTCAAAATGAAATAAATGTCAAAATAGATCAAAATAACCTTGATGAAATGACTACGGACATTTTCATCCAACTGGACACATTTTTGTTCCCTGATTTGCTTTATTTTGACGTACCTCCTGCTGTGTTGACGAATAAGCACGTGTAACAATATTCTAGAGTGAAGTTTAGCTAATAATTCACCTGAACAGGCACTGCGTTGATTACATGTTCTTTAGATTATTAATATTATATTATTATTATACAGTATATAAACTCTATAAACTCAGATTGGAGTTTTTGTTTTCGTAACATGTTGGCAAAAATAAATGTAAATAAATTCAATACATTCTACTTTTTTCAACTACTGTAGATGTGTCCTTTTTAACACAATTAAAGAGCGAACATTTCATAATGATATATATCAAGTTAGTGTTGAAGGCTGATTTGTCTTTTCCTAGATAGTGCAGTAACGTTCCTGGCCTATCATCTTATTCCTAAAACGGAAAACTCGCATTCAACACTAACAACTGCCACGACCCCTGCATCTGATGAGTTACAGTCCAAGGTCAAGTACACAAAACAGATTGAAACATCAACGATCCACCTCAAAATGTAACAATTTTCATCAATAACAGTCACGAACTACATTTTGTAATAGTTTTGTTATTGAACTGCGCGTTCCACCTTGGCGTGGTAGCTGCAGTACCCGGTGTCATGTACCGAGTGCGTATCGTACTGAGATTGTGTATGTGCGTGTACATGCGCACTACCGGAAAATACATTTTTGCTAAATGAATAAATAATTTTTGTTTATTTTTGCTTTCAAAGTGTTTTATTTGATTAGGTTAGGGTTAGGGTTATAAGCTCAGTACGGAGGTAAACTGAGTATGTGACACCGGAATAGGAATGAGATCACTGACGATAATTTATTAATACTTCATTACTTTAATAAACTTTATTTTAAATTATATTTGGTCTTGATGTGATTGTTTTATCCATTCTTCAAGTAGCACAGAGGTAATAGAAGTCTATGAAGAGGCTCTAATAATAATAATAAAGTATTAATACTGACTGCAGGTTTCAAAGAACTTTTAAAAATACGTTTTTTTAAAAGATGTTCCACCCCCTCTACTATGTGCCACTGGACAACCTAATCTACTTGCTAGATTTATTCCCTCTTTGTCAGCAATTCACATTTATGTTTTCATTTAAATTTCATCAGTTACTGTACGATAACAACCATAACCTATGAAGCATTTTTCCTAATGAGGGTTTCTAAATCCGTGGGAACATTTTGACGGTAATGAGTGGTGGAATAATCCAGGTACTGCCCCAATGACGACCTACGCCTCAATGCACGACCTCAACTGAGTGATACAGATCAATACTGATCAATAGTGTAAGGATGTTATACCAAGCTCCGTGTTGGTGACTCTGACAAACTTCCAAAACTGGAGCGGCTCATCTGTGCCAAGGATGTCCCGTAGCGTAAAGCAGCATACACTGGATCTACCCGTGTGCGCACAGCCTCTGGAACAACACACATGTATGCAGACAGACACACACACACACGCACAGTCATGTAACTCATGCTTTCACTTAGAATTGTCGGTCAAACACACTCCTTTAGACGAAGCACATTTGGTAATGCTGCATGCTTGGATTCCATAATGCAGGATATCTGTTGTGTGCCTCTTCCAATGTTGGGGTGACGATCTAATTATAACTGTGGTAATGCAATCAGTGTCAGTGCCAGACCAAAGTGACCCACTTAAGATGAGCGAGAGGACTGCAGCCAGATGTTAAAACGACGTCAAGACGTTCCAATCGGCATGCTTTGATTTATTTATATTGGCAGGAGATGCGTCTCAGTTTGATAGCTGTAAAATAAGGCTGTGAGACACTAGAAAGGGAATTTGAGATCAGATTTAAATTGTGTAGATTCTCTGAATGTCGACACTGCTGCTGCTGCACTGGCGTTATCACAATCCTCCTTGAGTTAGATTTCCTTTTAAAGCCTAATAGCAGTTAAAACGATGGCAGAAGGGTTTTTATCAGCAGTGCCACATGTGAAAAAGAGCAAGGTGTGAAGTTATATTAAACATTCCCTTTACTTATTCACTTTCTGATGAAATATTCTGTTTGAATGCAGCGTTCACACAGCCAACCTGGTATAAATCAATTCAAATGAAAAGATCTTGGTGCAGTATGTAGGGTTTGAAAATGTGGCTCAACATCAGTGGGAGGAAAAAAAAAAAAAAAAAGGAACTTGAAGTTTCATACATAATACTGACATTATGCTGTCATTATCTGTCCTTAGCAACAATAAGGTGTCACGAAGGCTGCCATTAAGTGTCATTTGCAAAATTATGACACCTTTCGCTAAAATTATGACACCTTTGGCGTTATGTTGGCATTTCTGGAGTTAGGTGGAGGGATCTAGTGGGGTCATGTAGGGTTAGGGTAACAAACAACACCTAATGACAGCTTTCATGACACCTCATTCATGCTAAGGACATGCGTCATGTCATAATAATGACAGCGTAATGTCAACTTTATGTATAAAACTTTAAGTGAAGTGTATTTCCCCTCTGCAGTCACAACACAGGTTTCTTTTAGGAGCATACAATACAACTTATTCCATGATGTTGTTACAGATGAAATGTAACAGTATACAGTATGTATGATTGTTATTCAAGGCAGAGACTTTGGTGCTGATAGTGATAATGGCAATGTAGACTAATTGTACTCAGATTGGTAAGTGTTACAAGGAAGTGACAGCATGAGGCGCGAACCATGATTCAGAGGGACAGGAATTATGATAAATAAAGCACAGCTTCCCCTCGCAGGAGTTTTTCTGAGCTGAGACACAGAAAAATGATTTGTTTGATAATGAAAGGAATGTGAGACAATAGTTGGATTTATGCTTTAAAATTTGTTTACACAAGAAAAAGTAAGAATAAATCCCCTTGGTGACAAAACCTATCTCAACAACACTATTTCAATATTTTGTCAAATGATTTGTATAGTGAGAAATGGTTCCTCTAGTGCTTCCAAGAGGAGCTGAACCTATTCTTTCTCCTCTTTTTTCCACTTCATTGCCTGTGGTTTTATTACAGCATGCACACATGCACGTCAACATCTAAAGATAAACCGAAAGGTTAGACAAGAAAATAAAAGCACAAACAAAACCAGGACATGCAGTCACGCACGCACACACGCACGCACGCACACACACACCTCGGCTTGGCTGAACCTCCTTGACGACAGCGAATTGGTCGCTGATGAGCAGTGGTGAGCTGAAGTTTCGTTTGAATGCTCCTGACTGAGGGAGAGATAGGAGAAAACACTTGTTCATAGACTGTGAAAAACACAAATTCAGCATGCAGCCTCACCTTTAAAAACAGCAAGTGCACATATAAAACCGTATACACAGTGTATCCATAACAGATTATGGTAATGGGTCTGCAACCTGCAGACTCTGGAGCCTAATGTGGCTCTTTGACTCTTTTGCAATGGCTCACTATAGCTTTAAAAAAATTTTTTTTAAATAAATAGTTCTTTTTTTACAGAGACTAATAATGATTAATGACAAATAAAATCAAGATATAACATTTTGTTAACCTAAAAATAAATCACGTTGTACAATGACTCAGCACTTTCCTACTTCACCTCCTGCAACATCTACAGACCATTAGCTTTCCTGCACCTGTGGCTAACCTTAAGTTTTAAATCCCTGGTAGGATAACTAAAACAACAAAAACACTATTCTGGAAGTAAATAGAGATTTTAATTGTGTGGGGACAGATTCATTTAACAATGTGCCGGTTAAATATGCGTGCTTTATGTGCGGCGAGAAATTAGCAATTAGCATGCGATGACCAACATGATCATGTGTTACCAAATTCAAGTTACTTTTTGTAGCCTTCCAAATACATTAACTAAAAACATACGTGTTCATGTAAATTGAGATGCATAAGAATTTGAAGATGCAAGATACTGTAATATTTCTTGATGTCAATTTATTTTATTTTAAACTGTTTTTAAGTTGCCATTTACATAATCAATATAAATCAAATCAAATGAAATCAAACATTATACTATATAATCTAAACAGTATAGAATTTAATATACTGTATTGTCTTCATTGAGAAGGTATTTTTAATCTTGAACCCAGGTGAGATAGGTCAAAATGGCTCCTTTTAGATTAAAGGTTGCACTGGTAAATACTCATCTATTCACAGTGCTTATCTCATCTTCTAAAGTTTGCATGCTATTAATAGGTATTTTAAATATTGAAGTATTCAGTTTTATCAACATTTTCTCTTAACTAATTAAATAACACAACGTATTGGACAGTCAATTTGTCAACTTAGCTTAAAAAGGAAATTTGTGTTCTTTGCTGTAACAATGCTTCTTAGGAATCAATCTTAGGCGTTTAGAGAGCCCTTTGATTTCACATTTAAATGGTCTCACATTTGTAAGGGCCACCTGTATCATGCTCTTTTCAATACACAGCGTCCTTAAGATTTCTGAAGTGGTTCTCGCGGGTTTTCATTTCTAGCTAAGATATAATATCCTCCCCTCCACTCGCTGGATAAACACACAAACCCTTACTGAACTCACTCTCTATTTGGTGCACTACGCAGTATCTACCTAGTTTGATTTGAAGAAATCCAATATTTCTAAGTATTTGTCTCTTTTTCTAATTAGATTTCATAATAAATCTGATCATGAATCCATTGATCTTGTCAACCAAATAGTCCTAATTGTAATAACTAATAATAACCCTTTGTTCTTTGGTTGTTCCATTTTAAAACCACATCCAAAATAACAAATAAACAATGGTTATTTAGTTTTACGGACTTAAAACCAAAACAGAAATACAGAAAAATCAAAAACCGCAGAATTTTTCTGTTTTAAAATTAAACCTTCTGTTTGTGTGATATTTGGATATTTAAGGGGAAACTCTGGACGAGAGCTTTATGAGGACCAACAGATGATTGTTTGATAAAAATGATGTTGTAGCATGTTGTTCACCTCACACTGATGGCAATGTTACGGTCCTAATAGTAACAAGATAAACTGGTGACTGACTTTTGACTGTGAGGCTGGTGTGAGGAACAATAGATGTTGAAACTTCTACGATTTGACACTTTTGCAAAATAAATTACAGCTTATTTGAGGTCAGTAAAAAATATATTTTTTGCACTAAATAATACTGCGAGCCACTAACGGCAGCCGTCAACACAGACAGAAGTTGATCACAAGAAACAAGGAGCACCAGTAGATTAATTACACCACCTCTGGTTCCTTTGATCACATATCATGTGCATGTTTTACGTAACATACATTTCTTTGTTTTGATTTATTGATGTATTAATAATGTTTCAATTCACCAGGAATGTGATTCAAGTGTTTTTTCTCTTCGTTTTTGTCCAGGAGAAAAAGTCCACCCTTGTTTGTGCGTCCCCTCTGTGTGGTGAGCTTAAAACATGAAGCTCTCGCACCAATTTTCCCGTAAATATTAAAATATCATACAAAACAGAAGATTTAATTTCAAAACAGAAAAATGCTACTTATCTGGTTTTTGACTTTTCTGTAATTCTGTTTTGGTTTTTAGTCAATAAAATAAAATAACCAAACTGTTTATTTGTTACTTTGGTTTTTATAAACAAATAACCAAAGAACGAAGGGTACACGGACTCAAGGTATTCTAACAATAGTCCGTTGCGTAAGTTTTTTTTTTTTACTTTGTGATAGAGAGAAACCAAAAAAAAAAGACTTCACAGATTCAGGGAACACATGCTAATTATAATCAGGAAAGCCCACAGACGTGCAGGATTTAAACTGTGAAGAGCAGTGATGCTGTGACGCTACTGAGTTTTTCTTTTATAGCTCTTGTTCTAAAACATTATCTTGCCCTGGATGACACAATCAGCAAGCTGTACAAGTGCATATTTGGATATGTTTTGTCCTCTTGGTGCACAGATGTGAAGAATGACTTTGGTTTTTGCAGGCTCAGCACTTGGCTTAACATTTCACTTTTCACCATATGTTTTTGTGTTCTATCAGCATTTTTTCTGAAACAACACATAAGAAGCTTGACTAATGCCGACTATGCACGCAGGATCATCCATCCACCCATACGCCAACGTTTGCTCGCTCCTTTTCGGGGGTTGCAGGGATCTGCTGGTGCATATCATTAGCTAACCACTACAGCACTGTTTTTAAATAATGACAATCTTGACTATCTTGGGTTAACAGAGAATCAACTCTCGAGGAGTTGAGTTAAAGGTTATTTTATTTAATTTCTCAAATTCTCAAAGACTCCTGTGTTGGGCTGGACAATATATCAAACTTTCGATTTTGGCGATATAGAAAACAACAATATTGCCTATATTGATATATATTTTTATAGTTTGTTTTGTATCAATACACTTGTTTTAGGAGTCGCTACATTCTCTACTTCTCAGAACAGCATGTAACAGTTTGATGGTTTTCTGAGTGCGTCCTAAACCAAACCCTCTCCTAAACAAGCCACACTATCAAACTCACTCACACGTGCTGTCCCTTAGAGGAGAAAAAGCCAAAAGTGGCACACATTGTGCAGCCGTTTGTTAATAAATGTGTCTGGGTTAAATTTGCTGTTGTAAAATGCCACACAGAGTAGTCTTTCTATAGTAAGACTATTGAGTTAAAAAAAAAAAAAATCAATATTTATATCGTACATTGCCATTTTGAGAGAAAATATTGAGACATTAGTTTGGTCCATATCACCCAGCCCTACTCCTATGTGCTATTTAGAGGCTCCAACTTACCTGACATACATGTTATTGAACTGTAGGAGGAATAATGAAGCAGCAGGAGAAAACCCACAAAAAGCACATGGAGGACTTGCACACTGCACATAAAAAGGCCCCAGGTGCCCAGGCCCTTTATACCACCATCTTTATTTGCAGCAGTGTGAGAACGGCAGAATCTGCATGTTCTCTGTGGGCCTGATTGGGTTTTGCTCCTGTCTTTGTGCACCATTTCAAACATAAAACTTTAGCTGGAAACTGTGAAAAGACCAATAATATGCATGCTGTGGATTGGAGAGGCAGATCTAGGAGGTGGCCAATGATGGTTAAGGTCACGGTGGGTCAGTGCCCACTCCTTAACCAGCAGAAGGAATTTTGATCATTATGTTTAAAATGTTTCTTGTCTTAAATGGTCTCTATTGTGGTTTAAGACAGATAGATCAATGTAAGCCCTTTATTGCAAAGATCTTGCAAGCAATGAATAGCCAGTGTTTGGAATAACGGCGTTTAAAATAACGGCGTTTGTTTTTCAGTAACGGGGTAATCTAACTAATGACTTTTATGCCGTTACAACGCCGTTATAGTTACTGAACGTTAAATGCGGTGCGTTGCATCTATTGATTGATTAAACTTTTATCCGAAAGCAACCCTGGCTTCATACACAGCTGTAGTGAGGAGGTGGGTTAAAAACAAGGGGAGCGATTATGATTGGCTAAGGCGACGTGCCAGCACACACACACACACACACACGCCACACGTGCACGCACGCACGCACACACACGACAGATTGGATGAAGCAGCAGAGATGGTGAGCGTGGAGCAGTCTGATAAAAAGTTTTTAAGGTGGCGATACAAACACTATTTTAAATTAATTGTGGTCAAAGGCAAGAACGTGTATGTGAAGTGTTCATTATATCCAGGAGTGAAGACTTTGTCGACATTCGTTGTAAGCAACTCAAATTTAATGAAGCACCTCACGACACACGCATCTAAAAAAATCAGAATTCTTTGACATATAGCAACTTTTTTTTTTTTTAACAGTAACGCAAATAGTTACTTTCCTTGGTAATGAGTTACTTTTATTATAGAGTAATTTAGTTACTAACGCAGTTACTTTTTGGAACAAGTAGTGAGTAACTATAACTAAATACTTTTTTAAAGTAACGTTCCCAACACTGTGAACAGCTTTATTGTGTTAGACACTCTGTTTTTTTTATGTTTTTTTTTAACCAATAGCATTGTAAAGCCTTTTAAATCCATGGTGGATTGACTTGATTCTAACTTGATTTAAATGTAATCTTTGCAGAGGGAGGCTATGGCACCATGCATAAATTAGGTACAGAAAATGAATGGGGTTATGTTTAGTTAAAGGTGCACGCTTAGGCTTGAGATGATGTGTTACAAAATAATGTGCACAGACTGCATCAGTTTTTTTTTTTTAAAAAGACAAAAAAGAAAACTAACTGCAGTGTAAAGTCACACCACACCAGTTATCCCTTAGTGGCACTTAAGTAAGAAACCTAATCCAAAGAAGCAAAACTGTCCATTTACAAATTAGAGATAAAGAGTGTTGCAAAGCATTAAATGAGAAGCCATCAAGGAGGAGAGCATCAAAACCAATGTGTGTGTGCGTGAGTGTGTAATCGTACCTTTCCGTAACATGGCTGTTGTGAAAGCTCTGAGGTGCACCACAGGTGAGCTGCCATTTTGCAGGTTTTACACCGCAGAGCTTGTTTAGAGTTTCCTGCAGAGATTAATAAAGATTACAGATTGTATTTAAAACAAAAATAAACTCCAGCCAAAAGAAAATAAAGCAGTTCTTCGATCTTACGAGCTAGTTCACATCTGCTCAGGCAGGAAGGTCAATCAAGATTTGTTCCACTATTGTTTTTATCAAGCTGATGCTAACAGCTTCATAATCAACTGTTTCTCTCCTGGACAGATTGGAAATTATAGCTGAAGACGGTTCAGTCATAATCGATTTGGTGTTGAGTCATCTGGCTGTTTCATCTCGGTTTTCACGTGTGATAATGCAGTGCTTATCTGATGAGAAAGCCCCTATTTATTATGTTTGACCGATTAGTTTGCTGGGGGTCATTTGATCCTGCAAACCAAAGAGGACTGATGACTGCACTTGGCGGGAGTGAAAAATACGTTCCACCCGAAGCAACAAACAATTTGGCCATTCAACAAAAACAACGTTTTCCCCTTGAAAAGAGCAGAATAAGGATAGCACTTTCCTCAGTAATGAAACAGAGGTATGGTGTTGCTTTGGGACTGCACTGGGGGACAACTTGTACGATACATCACATAAACGAACCTACTATGCATGCAGAAAAACAGAAAAGACACAAACACAAGGGAGTAGGTTGGTGTTTGTCATCAATCATAATGACAGGAAGTATATATAGTTGGGAAAACTGGTAGTAGGAGCTCATAGAAGTGGCAAATTAGAGATAAAAGCAGTCCTGCTTCTGCACAGAGCTGCAGAAGAAAAGGGCAAGCCAGTAATTTTAGACATACAGACTAGGGAGTGAATTTAATAAGTTTCCTAAAACTTTAAATTATAAATGTTCAATCTAGTCAAGCAATGCAAGTACAAACACCAAAAGAGTTAAACTAGAAGCATCAATTTACATCAGTTTTTTGTAAATTTATAAAAAAAAAATAATAATAATAACTCAGGTTTTTAAGTAAAAAATAATTCAATAAATTGAGGTTTACAATGGATATTAAAAACCTCTTAAAAGCAGGGAAGCTTCACCATCAGGATCAGAAGTATACTTCAATCATCCCGATACAACTTTTTCACTTCCGATATGATACCGATATTGCAGCCTTGCATATCGGCCAATACCGATATTGATACAATATCTGTACGAATCATGCATACTTTAATTACTTATTTTGTCGTGTAGAATGTTAGAAAAGGCTTGATCAAGTGATGTTACTCAAACAGAGAACAATAGGCAGCAACAGTAGGTTACTTTGTTGGAGTGTGAACCACAGTCACCTACGGATAGAAGTGCTGGAGCGTAAAAAGAGCTTATATCGGTGATTTTAGATGCAGTCTGATAAAATCCGATACAGTAGTTCCTCGTTTATCGCGGGGGTGAAGTTCTAAAAATAACCCGCGATAGGCAAAATCCGCGAAGTAGTTAATAATTATACATGTTTTAAGGCTGTAAAACTGCTCACCACACACTTAATACTCTTTTCTCAGACAGGAATTAACATTTCTCTCTTGTTTAAAGACTCTCAAAGTTCAAACCTTCGTAGAAAGTAAAAGTTCTCTCTGTAGCACTAAGCTAGGATAGCATTAGCCGCTAATCACACCGGCTTTTTTCACTGGTGGTTTATGTTTATGAGAGGAGAAAAAGGAGCACAGCTCCTCGCTTCAGCAGGCAGTGAAACTCACCGAGTTGGATACGTCGCTGGTGGGCGGGGCTTCGCTTCAAACGAGCATATAAAGAGAATGGGGACATTTTTTAATCGACACGTGCCGAACGTTTCGTGCGGCAGATGAGTCCGGTGCCGCAGAAGACACATTCTGTGTCAACGCAGCATTAGCCAATCAGGACACAGAACACAATGCGCGTTCATACGCTGTAAAAAAAAAAAAAATGCATGCAAAATTGCTTTGTAAAAAAATATGCAAAACACAGAGGCCACGAAAGGTGAATCGCGATATAGTGAGGGACAACTCTATTCGTTTTCTGGCTGATATTGGACCGATATCTGATATCAGTATCGGAATGGGGCACCTCTAATCCCAGTGGGTAATTACTTACTTACAGAGGCTCAAAAAATATTACAAATAAAAATAAGACTATAAAACTTACATGATTTAGGATAAAATTGTAAGATGAGGAGATGACTTCTGATTTGCTCATTTACCATCATGTCTTGCACACTTGCATTTAGTTGCAAATATCTCATAGTCAGCAATTGGTTGTGCCAAAGCTGTTATAATTAATTTTAGTCTGTAAGAACATTTTTGCCTCATTTTTAATTTGTTGGTATAAATTATCAATGAAATCATACCTTTAGTCATCCTGTATTTGTTATTACTATTAATACATTATTTATTAAAGAAATAAACACTACTTGACTGCCTATGTTGCTGGTTTACTTTAACTACTTCCTTTGGTTTTTGACAGATACTCTATAGGAAGCTGTTCCAATTTTTCTTTTTAAAGAGTTTTCAGTTGTGGTTGCTATTTCACAGATACATTATAAGGTAAAACTAGTCTGCCTCACAGAGTCTTACAATCTTTATTCCCACTAATAGGAAGCTTACAGTGAGTTTAGACTGTAACCCTGTAAATGTAGACTGGCTGCCACAAGCCAGTTAGTTGTTTTTTTTTCTCTTCTAGAAAAAGGTGGAATGATATAGAGATAATAGTATTATTCACCTCAGTGGTCACAGTGTTATTTTTCATTTCATTTCAACTTCTTGTTGATTTCGTTCTTCAATAAAAAATAAGAACAAAACATACGATAAGTCAACACACACACACACACGCACAAACATTTGGATGAAGAGTAGCAGAAATACAATCTTCCTCCTATCTAAACAGAAGAACTACAACAATAACTCTTGGAATTTGAGAACGGCTATTAAGGCCGTTACGGATATTAAGTGTATACTGCCAGCGTCCAATCAGGTTTATGTTGCCTTGCATTGTCACTACTAGTGCATTAGAGTTGGTTTATTGTCAATATTGATACGGTATATGAACAAAACGAATTGTTTCAAAGCAGCTGATCAGCTTTCGCGCATGGGGGAAAACTGGTTAGCATTGCTGCCCAGTGCCCAATTGAAATGAAAATGTTCTGTTCATTGGTATGATTGGAAGAGTCATTTCAAAGCAAATATATTAGCAGTCATTACATTACTTTAAGTCAAGATATACAAATCTTACAGTGACATTATGAATAGGACTGAATCTAATAAGTCTGGCTGGTATATTTTGCTGGTCGGTTTTGGTTCAGGCAGAAAACTAAAGATTATCTACCATTTATCTTTTCTACTATGAGGCCTAATTCTGATTGGAAGAATATCAAACAAACACCTTACCTACTATCATGTGCTTGCAGTGCTGACAGTTAGTGGACTTCCGGAAAACATGGTCGTGGAAAGAGTGGGTGATCTGAGGCTGTGGAGGCTTTGGGGGCAGTGATGGGGAAAGGCTCAGAGATGGGGAGTGGGAGCAGATTGAAGGGTTTGGGCTGAGAGATGGAGAGATGGATGGGGATCGTTCCCCGATGAGTGGGGACCCTGGAGCCAGAGGGGGAGATGGTGGCTGAGTGTCCATGATAAAATCCAGGGGTAGGCGAGCGTCACTGTATGACCTCTGGAAGAAGTTCTCCACACTCTTGCTGCGCATCATGGTCTTGAAGGACAGGGATCTCTTTAGTCTCTCGAGCTGTGCACACATTGGTGTGAGAGGAAAAGGAGTATTAACACAAGAAAAACAACAAGCAATAATGAATGTTCAATACACCCTCAGGACATAATGGGCAATAACAAACCATAAACACAACTGATCCGTACAAAATTGAGAGGGAAAGAGTGACTAATGAATCCAATATCACCTCTTTCATAAACAATGCATCCAAAGCACATTCCTTGCACATTAGCCCATGTTTCAACCACAAGGAGGAAATTGTCCAAAGTTTGACACATAGGCTGCATCCAAATAGTCCCTCCTATCTCCTTTCCTATCCACTTTTCCTGAACCCTGTGGATGACGTCACGGGGTTAGGGAAAGGTGTTAGGAGACTTCCTAAAGGAGATAGGGAAAGGCCATCACGATGTTTTGACAATCAGACGCACTTCCACAAGGTGACGTAATAATCTCTGACGGCGGCGAAGGGTAGTGACGTCTGGCGTGGTGGAAAAACTACAAATTTCTGAAAATGGACAACTAAAAGAGCATTTATAACACTCCCCTGTGCCTCTAACCACTGATAGAATCTCAAATACAGTATCACAAAGTTTGAATTTAAATAAAAGGAAAAGAGGCTACTAGGCTAATAGGAACAAAAGTGAAACTAAAAGAACATCACATTGAGAACAGTTGCTCATACTCACCTTCCACTCAAAAATCAACATTAATCCAAAAAAATAAATCATGTCTGATCCCTTTTTCCTTGAACGACAGAGTGCTCTGTTTTCGGTCATCGTGAGTTTCCCTGAAAGCTCAGATGAGCGGGTCCCTTTCAAGGAGACATATTATGAAAAATGTTCACCTATTAAAACAGTTCCCTGTGGTCTAAATGGCATATCTGTGCTGGTGTTTGGTTAAAACATAACGTGAATTAAGCAACAGAAGAGGTTTAATAAGTTATGTGAGAGGGGGGTGTGTCCCTGGATTTGCATAGACCTCACCCTTCCCTGCCCCATATCCTTCACTGTGTAGAGCCGAGACACCAGCCTCTCCCTCCTGCTCCGCTACGGTGACACGGCTGCAGCTGCAACTTACCGGGACAAAATTGAAGCGGTTAACTTCTTGAATAAGCCTACATTCTGAGTGAACTCCGTAAGTTGATCATTTACACGTAAAAGAGGCGCTGTTAATGATAAGTGCTGGGAGAAGTGATCAGCTCTCTCTCTCCCCTGTCACCCGGCTTCGCACACACTCACTTTCTCCACCACTTCTGCTTTTCTAATTACAGGAATAATGCATTTAAGGTGATAATCATTTGTTTTGTTCAACCGCTGCATGGATTATGTCAGATCAGCGATACGAGGGGAGTGTATTTTCTCCGCTTGTGACATCACAAACTCCAAAAAGACATACACAGACCACAAACAAACTACAAGATGGTTTTATTTCACATTTTGTGTGCCGGTGGACACTCAGTTTACCTTATATGTAATAAAAAAAACTACAAAAGTAGATTTTTCATAATATGTCCCCTTAAATCTTGTTGCCACAAGGAATTGTGGGACACCATTACCTCTTCTTGTTTTGTAAAGGATGCATCAGTGTTTCTGAGGTTATAAAGGAAGCTTTGAGCCTCCCTTATTTCGCTTTTAGAGAATTGGAATGCTCCTTATCATGGCCGCCACTTAAACACTTCCGGGGGTTATGGAAAAGTGGATAGGAAAGGAGATAGGAGGGACTATTCTGACGTGCGAATAGTGCCAAATAACACAACTTATATTGACTTATAAAAAACTACCAAATCAACAAACAAATCCAATGTCACGTACAAAAAGTCTATTTGATCTGAGCTGCAGACATCCTGATATTTGTCTTTCTTTGTGCACATTGAGGAGGATGCTAGCCTCCCAAACCAGGGGGTGTTGACTTGTCTCACTGAAAGGGTGTGGTTGGGCTGCAGGGAGACACAATGAATCGACACTCACAGACGAGCAGGCAGATAATCAGTGAGCCACAGACGCTCGGTGCGCACATGCTTTGTCTGTCCGCATGCTCTGCTTTGTGCCAAACATAATCACTTTACAGGGACATGTTTACAGTTCTACGTGTCTGGGGATAAAATATGAAGACAGTTTGTCTATTTAAATGAGTGTGTGCGCGTAAGGAACACGTTGAAGTGAGCTAGGGAAACATAAAGGGTTGCACAGTAGTAGCAACTCCTGATTCCTGATGTACCTTTTCTCACATTTACTTAAATGATAAAGAAAACATTGCACTTTTATTTTGCCTTTTCATAGCACATCTATAAAAACCCAGTAAACTACGCTTTTATTCATTGGTTTGACTCACTATACAATCTATGCAGTAAAACATTGTAAGAAAAGCTCAACATTTTTTATGTTCCGGAAGGAAATCGTGTTAAAGCCATGCCGGTGTGCATTCACATATACGTGTGGCAGCTAAGCTACTTAAAAGAGGAGAGTTTTTAGCCGGAGGAAAAATGTTGGCTGGCTTCTGTGCTGCATTTGTCTGATGTATAAATAATGTGACTGGATAAGACCGTCACAGGGATCCATGCATACCTAATGTATCCGTAGCTTCTCCGTTCCTAGTGGCGTAATCTAGATAATAACAGTGGTCTAGCTTTAATGCAATCCCTCCACATTATGTGCATATGAATAATATGTTTGTGTCGTTGTGGCAAACTCCTTCCTCACTTTTGTCATATGCATATATTTGTGCAAAGCTCTCGATCAGCAAACATCAATTTTAGATCCTATTCATAATCTGAAAAATCTGGGTAAACAATCATTGGTGGGTCCCATTAATATGACCTGTCTTTGGTCATTTCTGTTTATAGCCTAGCCTAGCCCAGTTGAATCCTGTTATCATCAGTCAGTCACTGGACATCACACCGAGACAATTAATGACTGATACACAGATGTTGACTCGTTATTTGGAGACAACTGTGTGATGTAATGTCTGAGAGACTTGGGTTATTATTATTTTAGCTGTGTCTGTCACGTTCTCCCCCAGCAGGTAATGAGGGGTGTGGCAAACTCGCAGATTGGAAGATTAGGAAGCTTTGTGTCTGTATTCAGAGAAGAAAATGAATGGGTATCATTACAAACCAATGATAACTGAAAGAATGAATACATATATTTACATTTATGTCAACAAATCTGTCTGTTGGAAATATGTGAAACAAAAAAAAAAGCTGAAAATAATCAAAGACAAAGTCCAACACAACTGATTTTGTCCAATCAGCTGCTCCTTTAGTGCTGAAACAAAGTAAGTGTAAATGGAAAATGACTGATATATAATATAGTATAATATCCCGCTGATTAAAGGAATTCTACAGCTGCAATTATTAGTCAATATATCAATAAATTAATCAGTTAGATGAAAAGCATGCAAGTCATTAGGCTGACCAACACCAGGGTTAAGGAAATTTCTTCAGAAAAAGAAGCTTTAAAATTTCACAATCTGAAGTAAAATTGTTGTCAATGAAGTCTGAGTCGAGGACTTTGGTAAAAGGACTCATTGTGTCTGGTAAGAACACTGGAGAATTACGGAAGTGGCATTTCCATGTTCTGGAACTTGTTTTCAACTTGTTTATGGTCCTTAAAATGCCTAAGTTAATGTGAATTAATGAGCTGGATGATCTATGAAATAAATTCAATCAAATGAAATAATCAAATAATCAAAAGTCCATAATACAAATTTGTTCCAGTAAGGCTCATGGTTGTAGATTGCTGGCGTGGTGAATCGACAAGATCACAGGTCTCAATTACAGCTGATCTAATCATCTGTCAGTGTGCAGGCCTAAAAAACATCCCCATTGGCCTTGTATGGTTTTAAAAAGAGCTGATCATTCTTCTGGGTCAAAACTGAAGAAGAATTACACCCTCAGTGCACACATAACACACCATCTTACAATCAATTCTATAAAAGGTGAAATTCTTATATTAAAAAAGACGACTCTGAAGGAAGTGAGCTCTGCTGCCCATGAGACGGATATTGAGTCACTGCTTTGTCAAGATAAAGACAGTGAAGTACAAAAAGTCCTCCATCAATCCTCAGCAAAATGCTATTTTACGTTTCAACAGGTTTAAAAAAAACATTTATATCAAGCTAGAAAGCCTTGCAATATGCCTGACAGTGAGTAGATTGCATAACCTCTGAACACCTATGAGTTTCCTTGTCCCTGTGGCAAAGAAGACTTTGGCAGGCTGTCACAGCTCAGTAAGAGCCCATAATTGCTGGACAATTGACTTCCAGTCCATTGCTTTTCTCACATGTAATCATCATAGATGTTCAACGTCAAGGACTACGCAATCTCAGCACTCAAAGTTCAAAGATTAATCTGATTGTGTAATTTAATAAAGATGGTTGAACAAAATGATCAGAAGTGACGCGAGGTCAAGACTCAACAAAAAAGCTTAATCCCACCGAAAATAACAGAGTTAAAAGAAGAAATTCTATTAAATTTAAGTAGGTTTTTCAGGAATCTACGTATACTTAGTGTTTTATTTTGGTGAATAGTTGTATATCTGTACCTTTTAGTCTCACTAGGATTTGAAAACTGTATTGTTACATTCTTCAACTTCAAGACAAATAAAGAGGTTTTAGGTGTCATAAATGAATAACTATTGAGATTATTGTATGTTTGTTGATGGCAAATATGAAGTCATTGTCAGAGAAAATTGTGGGTTTAGGTTGTCCCTTTGTGAATTTCAAATTCTCCACAAATTATAGGGAAATACAAAGTGAAACTGATGCAGTTAAATTTATTCCTTAAAAACATAAAAGCAAGCAAAATCAAGTGCAGTTTTTATGAGTGCACACACACACAAATAAAGCCACATATCATATTCCTTTGCCAGTATTTTTTCACCTTAATTATTCTTTTCATGTCATGCTTTTTTTTTTCCTCCCAAAAGCACCTCGAGCTTCTGTGGGCACACGTCACATAGTCTGACCTTGCTTTGAGTGAGGATATGTCCGCACTTAAAAAGGAAAATGTGATTATACAAAAACGTCTGCTGGCTCGTTCCTCTTCGAAGACTTTGGTAGTTGTGTAAATTTTGTTGACAACAGATTGTTTTCATAGTTTTCATGGACATTTTTTTTTCCCCCCCAAGCGACGACAACGAGATGACTGTGTTTAAAAAATGCATGTGAACAAAAACTATCAACATTTATTCGTACTTTCATTCAGAACATAAAATAACCTTGCGAAGCGAAATGCAAAATAATCTTTAGAGTAAAATTATATTGTTTTAGGCGATAGTAGGGATGTAACGATTAATCGTAAGGCAGTTAAAAATCGATTCATAGGTACCACGGTTCACATCGATGCTCTGAAAATTGAATCGCAGTACTTTTTTTAAAAAGTATATATTAATCCTTCCAGAAGCGGACGTGACGGGCGGAATCTGCTACTATTTTCTTTCTTGCCGCCATTTACTGTTAAACATGCTCATAAATAATTCTTTACTCCTTTAGCACCGAAAGAATATTTGTAATATTACGTGAATATCTGTAAAAGTCACGTTTTTCTATTAGCTCTGTCTGCTAGCATAGCTTCTCTTCTTCACTGGTGGAATAACTGCATACCAACCGACCACTGAGTTACCAGCGCCCTCTGCTGGTCTAAACAAATATCTGATGTAAATGCAGTAAAATGACTGTTTTTTTTTTTGTTTTTTTTAAAAAGTCCAATTGTTAAGGCACAAAATACATTTTCGGTTGCACTTTTAAAAAGAAAAAGAACTATTATGCAGTTTTGAATTGTTTACTATAGAACCAGAATTTAAATTAATAGGTTCCTTCTTCATTTGTATTATTCCTTTATTTATTTCATTCAAGATTTATTTTTAGTTAAATTGCATCATTTTGCATAGTTTATCAAGGGATTCTTTTGACAATGAAAAATAAAAGGAAAATAGTATAGTATTTTCCCCAAAAAAATAAAGGAATATTTTTCAGTCATTTGTCAACATTCCCATTTTGTAAAATAAATCGTGAGAAAATCGTATCGTGAACCCAGTATCGTGAATCGAATCGTATCGGGAGTTGAGTGAATCGTTACATCCCTAGGCGATAGTGTAATTTTTCATTGAGCGTTAAATAGAAAACTCAATATATCACCCAGGTCTAGTTCACTTGTTACATTGTATTTGTTTTTTTTGCACTAATGGCACTATTGTTTTTATAGTATGCATTTTGTATTCTTTGTTAACCACCAAGCAAAACTTCTTCTGGAAGAGCAGGCCCACCGCTATATTAGTTTTACTGTCAAATGAAATCATTGATCTTCAGATATTAAGGATCAAATTAGGGCTGAGCGATTTCGCCCAAAAAAAAAAAAATCTCCTATTTTTTTAAAGAAAAATTAAAGTTTCGAAACGATTTTCAATTTATTTTTTCAATGCTCTTAAAAATGACTACAGACATCAGATATATTGTCAAAAGTGCAACTTTATTCCTGTGATTGTCCTCTGGCTCTGTCATGCAACTATTTCAAGCTTTAAACCAGGTTTAGGCAAAAGTTCAACAGCAACTTCACAGTAGCTTAACTACATATTTTATAACATAACATTACAATTAAAAAAATAAACTTTTCCGTTAGCATCTCAGCATAGTGAGAATAAAAAATTAAACATACCTGTGGCACACATACAGTATAGCCTACTCAAAGAATAAACACATGAAAACAAAGAGGAGGCTGGCTCACATTGTGCTACGGTAACCCACAAGGACGGAATGCAAAAAAGTCAGAAAACTGTAGTGCGGAGGAAAAAAAACAAAAAAAATTTTTTTATTTAAACCTTTTTTTTTTAAACTTGAATTTGCTAAATAAAAATCGTTTTTATCTACAAATTCGATAAATCAATTAAATACATTTTTTTTGCCCAGCCCTAGATCAAATTGGTCTGTGTTGATTTTGAAACCTTAATAGCATCCCATATCAGGTGTATTAATAAACCATGCTTTATATTTTTAGTCGACTATATCTCTAAGTGATTTTTTTAACTAAAATCATACATTTTGTCACATAAAACTAGACAATAATTGACTAAAGCTGAGACTATGACTTAACTAAATCAAAATTTGCCATCAAAATGAATACTGATTGGTAGAGCATGTGTTTACAATGGAAATTTTTTTAATTTAAAGCTACTTGCTGCATTAATGTTATTACTGATGCCTTCAATGTCAGGATTTGGATGTTTTCTCTGCATTAAAATAAAATGGGATGAGAGGAAATACGCAATAGCAAAATGCTCCCACAAACGTGGGAACTTACAACGGTGTGTGGATCACTTCATTTTGTTTCTCGTATTACATTATTTTATTCTGAAACACCAACATGCAAAGCAGCTCTGATGAATACGTGAGACGAAATACGAACACAGCCGGCTTTTCTCTCAGCTTCCCAGCATTCATTCCTTTGAGCTGCTCACACCGTTCCTGGTGGTGTCACATCAATAAAAGATCCCAGCAGTGAAGGCGTCATGTTAATTATGAAGCCAGTGACCTGCTGCTTCAGTCTTCGTCTTTGACTTGGTGCCGCGCTCACGTCATTGCTGCTTCATCTGACTTATAAAGCAAAGTGAAACGAGAAGCGAGCAGAGTTTCAAAGACAAGTGACGCTGGCTCGATGTTTGACTTTCTAGTTCAGGAACCAAAGTGTTGGAACCAGGGGTCATCAGTGGTACATCAGAAGCAACAACACCTGCCCAGTGTTAGGTCATGTGTGCGCACTGTGCCGTGCACACCAAGGTCACTTCAGCTGATATTAAGACAAGCACAAAACACACACTTTCACTAAATCCTTCCCAAAGTAACAACCATTAGTTCCATTTAGTTCTCCTTGATCCTAATGGTTTGAACAGTTTGATCAGTGCTGTGTAGGCCCCCATGTTGCTTTAATAACAATGATCCATCTACTAGAGCTGGGCGATATGGACCAAAACTCATATCTTGATATTTTTCTCTCAAAATATATATACAACATGAATTTAGATCATTTTATTTCAAATAAAGTTTGACCAGAAAGATAATTCTGGGTTAAATTTGCTAATGCAAAATGCCTCACATGCACATGTCATTAACAAACAGCTGCACAGTATTATGCCACTTTAGTCTTTTTCTGTGTGAGTGAGTTCTGTAGTGTGGCTTGTTTAGGGAAAGGCCTAGGTTAGAACGCACATGGAAATCCGTCAAACTGTGCTTTTCATGCTGTTCTGGGAAGTAGTAAAAGCAGCGACTCCTAAAACAAGTATTTTAAAACAAAATAAGCTGTTAAAATATGCACACACACACACACACACACTACTGGTTAAAAGTTTTAGAACACCACACCTTTTCCAATTTTTTACTGAAAATGATTCAGTTTATTGCGTCATTGCACGCTGAAATGAAAGCACAGAACAAATAAGCAATTTGAGTTGAAAAAGAAATGATGTAATCCATGAACAATGCTGTTCACCTGGTGCTCATGAGGGTCTGGTACCACAGTGTGTTCTAACACTGCTTTTATGCAGACAGAGGGAGTTGGAAGTAACCAAGAAAAGTTGGAACACCTGTAGTAATTAGTAGCGCCAGCTTTCAAGGCTGATTCAACCTTCATTGCTGCAGAACAGCTTTACATTGTTAATCCACTTTGTGTTCCCTGAAAAAGGTATATTTGTATAATTCTGAAATGTACATTATTTTTACCTTTTTTTAACCTCTGGCTGTTCAGTTCTTACCTTTGTACCATTTCAAGCTTTTCATTGGACTTGAACGACTTGAATTGCAATAAATAACTGGAAAAATTAGGGTGTTCTAAAACTTTTGACAGGTAGTGTATATACATCGATGAATGCAATATTGTAATTTTCTATATCACCAAAATAGGAAACTTAATATATCTTGAATTTCAATATATCGCATTGACTCTCCTACATGTCCAAAAGTGTGCTGTGGTATCTGGTTGGAAGGTGTGAGAACGGCCTTGCTGAACATACAAAATGTTTTTTCTTTTCTTTGTATTCAAAGAACTTTATTATTATTAGTATTCTAAAATGTGTACATTTTATGTCATTTTTATGACTTTTGAAGAAGAACAGAGACAATTTCCCTTTTCCAATAAAGATTAAATTTTTTACCGATTTTGTACCGTGGGTTAACACTACATGTATCAAAATCTTATGACAACTAAATGTTTTATTCTTGCAAAAGATAATATAATGTATTTATCATTATTGTAAAATTGTGACAGTCGCCAGCCCACCCTGATGTAACAGATGTAAAAATAAAAAAAAAGAGCAGCGTTACTACTTTGTGAGGTGAGAAAATAAAACAACAAAAGTGTTTGTGACGATGGTAATAAGAAGGACGAGAGTGATGCTATTTTGGTCGTCCAAAATGGCTTGGTCAAAAGAGCTTTGGTAAAGTCTATTCTTATGGATCCTCTTAATCAGCAGTTTAAATTTATTCCTTCCGGTCTTTGCCTGGCTGTACCCAAGCCAAGAAAAAAGAACGTAGTTAAAAGTTCTCCTTTGTGCTTACTTCCAACCAAGCTATAAATACTGAGGAGAGGAGGAGGTAATGTGGTGTTACTGCTTGCTGGTTTGTCATTGCTGCTGCTAAATATGACTGTAACAACTGACTTTGTTTTATGTTGTGTTTATGTGACTTTATTATTGTGAATGTCTAGTAAACTGCTGCACACTGAATCGCCCTTCAAGAGACAATTAATAAAGTGAGGTTGAAGTCCTGTTGATATATTGTGATGCTACTTTAGTGCAGAGCAATAAAACCAGTGAAAGTGCCAACCAGATATACCGTAGAAACCAGGAAATCTTGTGTCTAAACCAACCAACCAACCACCCCATTACGGTGGATACACGATGGCCGGAGCCGTCCACCCACACGCCTTCTTCAAACGTTTCCCACGCGCGCACACACAACTGAACGGACAACAGACCACGAGCCACCGTCCCCACAGCGTCCGGAGCAATGTGATAACCCCAGAGTCAACTCTCCGAGCCAACGGCCGAGAGCAGAACCCTGGACAGTCCAGACGTTAGCACCCAGAGGAGCCAGCAGACCCGGGTAACAAGCAGAATTAGCCTGATTCTATTTCAATGGGTGCAGAGGCTCAAGTGGCTCTACTAATGCTTGATGTTCAATTCCAGGATAGATGTAGCCTAACTCCCAATTTCCACTGGATGAGTAATTGCTGCTTATCTGCTGTGTAAGTGTAACAGAGCTGATACATTATCATTCTAGTCAATGTGTCAATTTCCACGGCATGCCTATGTGGTCCGTCACAGCTGCGTAACTACTCCGTCATGCCGTAGCCCTCTGCAACAGACAAATGTCTGACGGACGCCGGAGCCACAACGCACAAATTTAGAAAAGATAAGCTCTTGTGGGGAAGTAAGTGGTGCACAGACACAGAATAAAACATCTGGTTTAGTCTCAAAATGAAATACTTCAGGCGGATTGTATTTCCATCCATTTCCTGACCCGCTCGCTCAATTTTGAGGGTGGCAGGGGTCCGCTAGTGCCTATCTCCAGCTTTCTTCATCCACTAAAACGGAAGATCTACAGGGTAAGACAGAGTCGATTTCCTTCTGCTCCTCTCAAAGGACACAATTAACTGTTTGTATGGCTTTGTGATTCTTTTTGCATTGACTACTCTGAGCATAATTTTCGATTAGGGGCCCCAAAAGAAAAAAAAAAAACGAAAGTCGATTTCTCATTTATTTGCAAGTCAAATATTACGACGGTTGGTGGAACCGAATCACTGGCACATACCAATATATAAATGGGGCCCATTACCCCATATGTGTCATGGGGGCACCAGGGGGCCCCTGAGAGCCCAATCTTTTAAATGACTACTCCTTGTTAGTTTTTGTTAGATCGGAATGCAGTTTGGTATGAAACCCTTTTATTTGAAATGGGGCTCGAAGGCCCACCCCCCATATCCGGTAATTTCCAAATTTGATATTGTTTCAAAGGTAATTCAACATAGATTACGATTATGCCTCACACAATTCGATTAGAAGACCAAGGGGCCCACACCCCTTTTTTCGGCAGCTTCCATTAAAGTATTTTGTCATTTATTTGTGAGTCAAATATTGCGACAGTTGGTGGTACCAAATCATTGACACATACCGATATTTTTATAACTCAGTGGAACCGAGTCATTTGACTGAATTCTCGGGAACGTGGTACATGCTATTCGGCGCGGAGACGTTCCGCGGGCCCGGATGTAGTTCATCCGAACTTGTTTTAAACGCAGATCATGGTTTTTGACAATCTCTCTAAGCTCTTTCATTCTCTACTTTTTTTTCCCCACTCATACCAACAGGTGGAGAAAGCTCACGCTGGCCGTCTTTTTAACCTCATCATCAATGCAGCGGTGCACACCAAGTTGAAGCACCATCCTCACACAGAGTGGCACCGGTGGACATTGTGTCCACTGAAAATCTCCATCATTCAGACACTCCATAGGAACACTAGGCCCAGAAACAGAACATGTCTGAAAGCAGCCTGAAGGTTAACAGTTGTGCACAGCATTCATTAGTCAGAAAGGTCACAAGTTTAATCAAAACACCTTCACCTGCTCATTGTGTGCCAGAGCAAAATTTGTCCACTGTCTCTAATGGGTTGTCGACCCTTGGCCTAAGATAAAACGTTCTCTAACAGGTGCTTGGATAAGTACTGATATGATGAGTACGGTTCCGTCAATCTGTCAGTGATCTTAATATTATGGCAGATCAGTTTAACCCCATGTCTTTCCACTGGGTTTGTTTTGATTGACCACAAAGTTTTTAGTTCATTTGAGAAATTAGACATGAAATACAGAGATCAATTCCATAATTTATTTCAAATAAACATTTCAATGAGCTTTTAAAAAGAATACAAACGAACGCCATATTTTAAATGAATTCTACTAACATAACTGAAATTCAAAATAATGTAATTAGTAAAGAATGAGGCTGTCTCTGCAGAACGTAAATATCCATGTTTCATATGCTGTTCACCCAGTCATTCCAATGTCACCTGCTGAGAGGAAGTGTGGTCTGAGGAATCACAAGTCAAAGATGATTTCCCCCCTCTGAGCTTTAAAGCTCAGTTACAATTTATTGAGGACAGACTCGATTTTTATGAGCGCATCGGTCAATACGTGACAACAATATCTCTGTCCCACTGGGAATGTAAACACAAATGTAGCTCGTCTTACTGAAAGATCTTGGCTTTAATTTGATTAAAAACCTAAAGATCCTTTGAAAAAGCAATGCATTTGAATGCCGTTTTTACGCTTGCGATAAACTTTAAAGGGTTTGATTAAGGACAACTCGCAAATCGGCTTTGGATCTGTAACAAGCTGTCACTTCACACCGTCAACACAACTAGTCAGCGTTCATCCCTCATCCGGCTGTCTCTGTGTGCTGTGCTAACGATAAGTTATTCGAATTGGCTGAAACATGTAGTGTGGATGAATTGTGGCATTGTCATCAGACAACGGGGGAGAACAGGGACTTGTGGTCATAGGATTGTAATCATTAGAAATCAAATACTTATCTTATTACTTTTTCTGTCCGAGCTGAGCTTTACCTGAGCTTGCATAATGCTAAACACCAGTGAGCCTATTAGTGTTTTTTTGGTAATACAGTTTTGTTTTTGTTTAAAACAGTGGTTATTAAATGTCAAATGTTCATTTCTGAATCTGTACTCCCTTTGTACGACTACAACATTTTGCTTAGAAAACTATTTAAAAACAAATATAGAGCATAATTATGCAATGAAAGGGTGATAACACATTTTAAAGAATCTCATTTTGTTTTTTGGATTGTGGCCCCATTTTGATATTAAGAATTTCTGGCGACTGCAAAGATTTTTTTTTTCTAGAATTGGTTTTCGATCATGTTTGAGCTCAGATATATATATATACGGTAGTCCTTCCTTTATCGCGGGGGTTAAGTTCTAAAAATAACCCGCAATAGGCGAAATCCGCGAAGTAGTCAGCTTTATTTTTTACAATTATTATACATGTTTTAAGGCTGTAAAACCACTCACCACACACTTTATACACTTTTATAAAACAGGAATTAACATTTCTCTCTTGTTTAAACACTCAAAGTTCAAAACTTTGTACATTTTAAAACATAAACCTGTTTTCAAACATACAGCACTTCAGAGTCACACTGCTAGCGATCAGACATTGATGCCGAACGCATTCAGAGCCTTTGTTGACGATGACGTCACGTCAACACGGACACCGGTCTGTTCACCCATCCAACCATGGAGTAGAAGCTGTGTGTGACCACCTGGAGCTGTATGACACGACCTTTAGAACCGGGACCGGACTAGGAAGGGTTTAGCGTGGAGGAGAATCAGTGAGGAGGTGGTAGTAGCAGGTAAAAGTTCTCTCTGTTGCACTGAGCTAGGATAGCATTAGCCGCTAATCACACCGTCTTTTTTCACTGGTGGTTTATGTTCATGAGAGGAGAAAAAGGAGCACGGCTCCTCGCTTCAGCTGGCAGTGAAACTGACCGAGTTCAATGTGTCGCTGGTGGGTGAATGCAGCATTAGCCAATCAGGACACAGAACACAATGCGCGTTCATACGCTGTAAAAAATGCATCCAAAATTGTACTGTAAAAAAAAATATGCGAAACACAGGCCGCGAAAGGTGACCTGCGATATAGCAAAGGACTACTCTATATGCATTTTACTTGAATTACTTTAATATTTCACAAAGTGAAATTATAGAAATACAGTTGTTTAGGATTGTGTGTTGTTTTGTTTGATAATAAAAAAAAAGAATATTAACTAACTAACGACCCCAAACTCCAGGCAACCCCACATGGTGTCCCAACCCCAAGGTTGAAAAACACTGATTTAATTGCTTCTGAATAAAACGTTTTTTATCATTTCCGGTCATCTCACGCCTAAGGTGGGACCAACACTGACAATTTATATGTTGATTTTCCACTCTCTCTCTTTCAAGTTCCCCCTGTAATACTATTGCGTACTCCTAGGGGTACACGTACCCAGATTTGAGAAACACAGGTTTAAAACTCTTGCTGATCTGCCCGAGGAGAACAAAAAATTAATGAAAAAGTGTGAGGCAGTAACTCTGGCTCACTTTGGATTTGATTTTAAAATTGGCCTCATTAAATGTTTAAAATAACATCCTGATTGAATTATGCTTCTTTTAGATGCCTATGGCTCCCATTAGATCAGTTTTTGCATCCTGCATTTCCAGCAGTGCAAACCCTGATGGATTTAATCAGTTTCTGTAATAATCCTGGAAACCGACCAGTACAGCCAGTTAGGGAGAGCAAAGCCCGATGGCCAGATTGATGAATTCATGTAATAAGTGACTGTGAAACCTGAACAAGCTGGTGAGTCTTGTGAATGTCAATCAGTCGAGCAAAATCTCCCCCTATTTCCTGTAGTAGCAGCTGCCGATGACTGAGTGAACAATATTGGTGTTACCATGAATGAGACGCCTTCCAGTGCCATATTTGAAGTCTACCTTGAAATATATTAAAGATTTACATAAGGCACAAAGGTATTCAGCTGGTGAAGTATCTAAGGAACCTTCAAACACACCAGAAACCTCCAAGTGTTTGTGCATGGGTGGCTTGAAGAGGAAAGGAGGTGGAGGAGACGAAAACTCAAGAAAAGCTGCTTGGAGTGTTTCAATCTAATCAATCAAGGGTCCTTCCATTTTAAAGCAGGCACAGTGAAAGCTCTCACTGTAGACCAGACCATGAAATCTGTGTTTATACAGTTGAGTCAACATATTAAGTAGAATTATGAAGACACTTAGCAAGAAGCCTGGAGAGTCAGGCAGGAAGGCCATGCAACAAACGGACGCTCTGAATTCATTTAAAAGATCACATGGCAACTGTGGCTAATAGCATGCAACATTAAATTCTGTATACAGAATTGTTCTTTGAAATAGATGGTATACCTTTACTACACTACAATGTAAAGCACACATTGAAATAAAATCATAGAGAAACATGGTCAGACAAAGTGAAATCAAAAGAACTAGAGGCGTGGCCTGTGCTACCCTTGAAATCAACTGGCCACATCTGTTGACACCGTAGGTAATCGACAGCTAATCACTAAATAGATCAAACTCATCAACCATTGCTCATGTAGTTGCTCCAATAGTTTAAATGTACCAAAAGGAAAGGGTTTAATTGAAAATTAGCTGATAGATATAGTATAGATCTTTCCCAGGGCTCCACATTAACTTTCAAAGGTCGTGTTGGGCAATGAGGACATCCAATTTTGCCACATGACAAGATAAGATTTTGTTAGAAAACCAAACTATGTCCCTAATGAAATTTGTTACCCATTCAATTACTGGTAACTATATAACGTGCACATGTTACAGTTTGATTATTTTGCCTTAGAAGCTCACTATGAAGATGAATTGCTTTTACCATCAAAAACTACCAAATTTTTTTCAGTTTATACCAGTGGGCGTGCAATGTAGCTGTTCCCACTCAACATTCTCGAAGCCAAAATAAAGCGCTTAGGGGCGCTGCCATCTTGCAAATTTTACGTCATTCGGAGCCAGAGTCTGCGCAGTGGTGACTGGTGGGAGGAGCCCTGGTAACACGCCCCGCCCATTTAGCGTAGTGCCCTGATTGAGTTACGCAGCCCAGCTATGCCAAGAACCTGAGTATCTTTCCCACTAGAAATTCTACCAACGTCTTGTTCAGATGATCAGATCATAGAGGTTAATACTAGTACTAGTAGCTCAAAAAACACAAAAAAACTGAACGGAAAAGTTTAATGGCGTCAAGGCTTTCCTTCACGACGTAACTGCTTATGCTTTTCACAAAGAGAGCTACACAAGATCTGAGGCTGTCAATCATTGTCATATATGACGTCAAATCCCGTTTTTCAACCTCAAATAACTTATTTAAACACAAACTTCACAGAAAAATGAACACAATGTAGGGTGATAATAACCAATGATCCCAGCAGAATTTAGGTTTGGAAAAGTATTTTAACTTTACAGTTTGACCAACATCCCATCCGTTATCATTGAGGAGGCGGGGTTAATGACCTATACTGCAGCCAGTCAGCAGGGGGAACTTTAGAAAAAAATCTTCACTTTCCCGGTATGTTGTCCCGTCCATTTTTTTTAACATTCTATGGTTTGTACACTCGAGTCAGCCATATTGTGTTTCTGCAGCAGTGAAGAGTCGGATCCATTTATTAGTATTTTCCTGATATTTTAGCTAAATATAAAGATAATTGCTTTAATAAACACTACTGTTGTCCACATTGGAACTTATTTGAAAAATATTAGACAATGATTTGCACAGTAAAATTGATTATTTTGAAACCATTATTTTTTATTCTAAATGCAGCAGATGCATGTTGCTGCCAAACAGATCAGCAAAGGAAGTAGGGCTGGGTATCGCCAGGTACCTCCCGATATGACACATCGCAATATTTTTGCCCACGATAACGATATCATCACGATTGTGCGATAATCAATATATTGCGGGAAATTTAATCCACGATACATTACGATATCTGTGTCACAGAAGAAATTCAGAATGTATCTGCTGCACTGAATCCATTTCACAGGAATTACAAAACATTGTCAATCAATTTCACATGAATGACAGTAAAGTAAAACACAGTGTATACTGCACAGTGGCTCTTCTGAACACACACTGACCACAACTAGTCACATGTCCTTGTGTTATGTTTAAGTCTTTAAGGGAAGAACTGGTACAAAATAAAGCTTCACCAAAATATTGTTAAATGATGTTTGTGCAAATTAACTTTAAACCATTAAAAACAAAATTAATGCAGAAAATACTCATTTCAGTGCTAGTATTATCAACTTCTCTGTAAACATGGACACATATCAGTGCTGCTTAATAATATATGAAAACTGGAAAATTTCGCTGCATATCAAAAATAAACATTTCAGTCAGTGCATTATAATATAAACAACTGGGTGGTCTATGAAAACCTGGACACACATTTTAACTTATACTTACCACCATGTGTAAAGGTCAACTTTAACCTAAACTGCAGACTGCACATTCATTCCAGTGCTAATACTAATATCAATTTGTTCTTTGTAAACTTAAAAACCTGGGAACATTTAACTTGTGCAAAAAAGGAACAAAATAATCGATATTTGGTGGGAGTGTATCGATAACGTACCACAAAATATTGCAATATATTGTATCGATATTTTGGCACACCCCTAAAAGGCAGTATGTGTGGATCATAAAAAGTCTGGTGTAGTACTGTGTAGATTGTTTTCTTTAAAAAATAATAATAATAATAATGTTATAATGATGATGAGTCCGACCATATTTTAGCTTCGGGGTTCTCGTTTCAGACTGGCATGAATTTTCAGTCTGGTAGTGGCACTTCAAGTTTTTTTAAGTTTAGAAAGGAAAAGTATTAATTAAAGTTTAATTTATTTAATTAATTGATTAATTAATTTCCTATTTATTCATTTTTTTATTAAGTTTAAAACTGGTAAAGCTCATACAGAGTTGAAAGCCTCAGACATTTTAATTAAATAGATATGATAATAATAACTAAATAAATAAAGACAAATATTTTTATGTGTTTTTTTTTCTTTTCAAAATATCATAGAAGTATTGTATCAACCCCCTGAACACAATATTGTGTATCTTAACCAAAACTCAGTATTCCACCTGTATAGTATTGGCATTGGCATTCTAAATAGGTTGGTGTCAGACTTTTCAAAACAAACTGGAGATAAATCCATAGTGGTTTACAGACCCCTTCAGAAAGTCATTTTTCATTCTTTGGCCACTCTGTGTAAAAGTCAAGATCCACCCTTGGTGACATCATACCTCGCGTGTTACACTGAGTGACGCAGTCATGACGCTACAACTGCATTTGTAACGTGTGGTCATCCATTTCAAATGATTTTTTTTAAATTATTTATTTACACTTTTAGGTGAATAACTGCAAAAGATCACATCTGGGCTACATGTAAAATATTACTAATACCAGAAATGTAAAGTATACAAATGCTGTTACATTTTAGTGTATATTGACTTATATTAAAGTGTTTAAACTAATAGTCTTATGTAGAGATTATGCCTATAAATTACAGAAATTCAATTAATTTTTTTAAAATTTTTTTTTAAAGCACTAAATGGACTTTAGAGCGACACTGAACTCACCTTGGATGTCATGGGTTGGATGGGCATGGTGTTTGGAGAGCGCTGGAGCTGAGGGTCGCCCTCCATCTCACTGTTTTCAGTCATCATTGGTATGTTGAGTCAAAGAGGAGTTAAAAGAGACTAATGATCGAACTTTTACCTCCTTTGACTGAGTCCTGTCAGCAGGTGATCTCTCGATGTTGCCATAAAATAAAATAAAAAAACGCAGACTGAACCACAGCAGTGGGATCAGTGCGCCCCGGAGAGGTAGACAGCTCACGGCCAATGGGTCTCCACACACCCGCTACTGTGTTGGGACGGTCATATATCTGATCACAACCCGGATTATGTCTCGCCACGCCGCGCGTAAAGACCGGTCCCTGTGAGCGTGCACTGTAGCGTGCACTGTAGTGTCACCCTATTGTTTCAGGTGAGCAGTAAAGCTCCACAAATGCACAGTCCGTCTTTTTCGGGTGAAAACGCGAGGAGTGTCGGCTTAAAAAACCCTCGGTTTTACTGAAAAACAATCCAAAAAACTATCGTTCTGTGATCAAAAATAATCTCAATTGGTGTAAATCCTTAACAGTGTGTGTGTGTGTGTGTGTGTGCGTGTGTGTGGCAGCTGCACACTTAATTTTAAGCGCAGTGTGAGGCACGCCTTTCCGTGCGTCTGAGGCGCGTGATTGGAGCAATTTTTACAACCGCGCAGGAATTATTTTTGACGAAATCCGGATTCACAGACATGGGAGGAGTGAGTTGTGACAGAGATTTATTTATTTATTTATTTTACATCTACACATTCACAGAGGTGGCCTGTGACAAAATCCTGCCCTGACTTTTTATGTCCAGACCCACTACATTATCACTGAGAGCAAAGCACGTAGAAGTCGTTATTCAGTCAGTCATGCTCAACATGTGGATTTTTATGTCCTCATTTTAATTATTATTACCCCAGAAAATCATAAAAGGGGGAAACTTTTTAACATTTACATATTTCCTTTGGCCATTTTGCAACTTCCCAGGCCCCATTTTTGCTCCTTTTTAAAGATTTTAGCGATATCTTTTGCCAATAAATACCCCTTTTCCCATATTTTTGGTCCATTTTTGCAAGTTCTTTTTGACACTTGTTCAATTTTTTGTCCTTTCTTTTTTTGGGGGGGACTTTCATTCAAATAAGCACTACCTTTTGCAAAATAAATACCACTTGTTTGCTTTTTATACTACATTTTGCCTCTTTTTGTTGCACATTTTTACGCTTTTTCCACTATTGTTTGCCACATTTTGCTTATTAAAGCATTAAAGCTACCCTTTGCCATTACATATTACCCAGTTCCTCTTTATTTGCTGATGTTTTGGCAACTCTTGACCTGCTTTTGGTTGATTTTAGTCATTTTATACTCTTTTCTTGCCACGCTTTTGCCACTTTTGGACCATTTTTGGCCAGTTGTTACAATATATATACAATATATCCCCCAATTGATTTTTCCTTGCACCCTTAGTTATTATTGAGCCCCATACGTCAATAGGGGGCACCAAAGCAGACTCAAAAAGTGTCATACCGTACCGGCCCACTTCGGATCGACGGTCCACCCAGACGATACCCGGTATGCCAGATGGCCAGTCCACCCTTACACATTTATGATGTGCAGAGCAAGTTTCCTTCTTCAGGTATCCAACCAAATGTGTTTGTCCTACAGGTAAACCTACTTAACATATCTGTTATTGTTTTAGCGTCTAGCCCATAAGTGTAAAAATCAAGGCCCGGGGGCCAAATCTGGCCCTTCTAAGCATCCGATTCGGCCCGCAGGAGGAAGTGAAAATGACAGAGAAAACATGAATCATTGTGTGAATTACCAAATAAATCAGTTGTAAATTGTTCGACCTCTATTCAATTGTCGCAATTTTTCTCAAATGATTCCACAAAGTCTCCCATTAAATAATAACTGGACAAAGGACATCTGTCACTTATTGCTTAGATGTTGTTGATGCCTTTCAAACCTTATGTTTAATTTATAAGTGGAGAGCAAACTTTGGCACACGACTGATGAAATTGTTTGTTTTCCTGCCTAAAACCTGAGACCTAAAACTTTAGATCAAACTATTCTGTATTTTTCGCCCCAGAACTAAAATGAGTTTGACACCCCTGGTTTAGTACTTTCCTATTTGGCATGTATGTTCCCTTTGTCAGAATCAAAACGTCTTGTTTTTTTTTTTCGGCATTCCACAATACTACAACGAAGGTGGATGCAGTTATACAGAAAAAAAAAAATGGCAACACACGTAAGTGGGTAATGGCCAGGTTAAAAGTGCCGGTGTTTGCATGTGTACTTCACATAATCCAGGCATTGTAAGGTTGTAAACTTTTTAGTGGCTCGCATTGGCTGAGCTGCAGCTATGGCTCTGGGATGAAGACTGTTACTATAACTCATTAACTGAGTGTCCAAGATGAAATGGCAATTATTTTTGAGCTTTCCTGACAATGTTAATTCCTCCAGAGATGGGAGAGGGCAGCTGATTCTCCTTCAGGCTGTGGGGCATGATGACAATCCTCTGGAGTGTCTTCCTGTGCAGCTGAAAAACACTGCTCTCAATGAAGCAACCTAAAAGGACACCAGCAGTGTGAAGTGGTTGTTTTTGAGTATTCTCAGAAAGTGCAGACTCTGCTGTGGCTCCTTGATGATGGCAGTGTTGACACTCCATGTCAGCTCATCCTCTATCACCACCCTGGAAACCCTCTCCACACAGTTTCCACTGATGGAGAGGGGCTGAATGATGTTCCTTTTGCTTCTGCAGTTTGTAGATTGTTGAGGAGCACCAGTGCCAGCCACCCTACCTCATATACCCCTAGGCTGATAATAAACACAAGTGGGGTACATGTACAATTACTGCCTAGTACATGGCAGAGATATTATGAAATACAAATATCAGTAGTGTGATTATTGTTAAAATGTAAAAAAAAAAAAAAAAAAAAAAAAAAATAGGGGTTTTACCCATTTTCTAAACCAGGGGTGTCAAACTCATTTTAGTTTAGGGACCAAATATGGACCAGTTTGACTTTAAGTGGGCCACAGATTTGTGAGCAAATTTAACATTAATGTGCCCTGGTTTGCACTTGCACATATAAATGATAAAGTATATGAATATATCAATCCCTGCAGGATTTTCACTTCAATTTCACTGATTTTGGGAAATTGGGGAAATAATAATAAAATATAATAGTAATAATTTTGCAAAAATTTGCCAGATTTTTGGAAAAACTGTTCTGCATTAAAATGACTGCAGATGTGATAAACTGAACTCTGCAAATATTGTGGATTTTAATTGATTTTTTATAATTGGAGGAGCTGTGAAATCTACAATTGAACTTATTGGTAATTTACAAAAAGTTTCATGTTTTTTCTATAATTTTTACTTTTTCGAGCTGACTGAATTTGATGCTCTAAAGGGGCCCGGGCCCCGGGCCTTGAGTTTGAGTTCCAAACAATCTGTGTCACTCAGGAAGCAAAACAAACTCTTTTAAAATTCCTTATTCATTTAGAAACCCCAGTAACCCTGAAATTAGTCTCTTTAAAAGTAAACTTGAGTTTGTATCCATTGACGTAAGCTCGACACAGGAGGATTTAAAACCTAATTCTTGACTTGACTATAAGAAACAGGATCCACCATGCAAATGTCTTTATATTGAAGATGTCTCAAATGATTAAAAAGCTGACACACTGCAAAGCCAACACAGTCCTTTCCCCTGAGGGCAGAAACACATGTCACTAACGTCCAGGACCGTGTCAAGCTTTGTGTCCACATCCATCAGACTTAGGAATGGCTGAGCCATTTTCATCCAATTCCACCTCCTCAGGATCTTTCCATCATCCAGATACCTTTGTAAGTATCATCAGATACTTTTTAAACCTATTTTTCAAAATCTATAGTATTTATTGTATGTGTTGTGTGGATGTTATATAGCCTGTGTTAATATTCATGTTGCTGGGCAAGACAATTGTATACACAGTATGTGCAAATGCTCTGGCACTGGAAAATAAAGTTCTTTGATATGATTTGATACAAAATGCTGTTGCAAGGCTGATAAATTCAGACAAGAGGGTTTCCACTTCTTTTTCCTCTTTTAGTTACTATTGTAATTTTAATTAAAAACTTCTAAGCTACTTAAAACCGACAAAGTATACTTCGCTCAATATTATCATACTCTAAACTCCTGCACTACTTTAAATTAATTGAATAAAAAAATTATATTGTGATATATTATTATTTTTAAACTATTAGCTACACTGACACCTTCTTTTTGTCTATAATTTTAGGACCGGGTTAAACGGCTCACGGCATCAGTGCCGTGAGCCGTCTTTGTGATCATGTTGGAGCGGTGTGTGAATAAGACGGTTGAAGGCGAGTATAGAATGAAGTTAACCGGGCTGAATACGCAGCCTTGATGTACACCTTTTTTGAGTTCAATCTGGTTAGATAAAGTGAAGTATTCTCACATTTGGCTGTCTCATAGGTAAAGCTGAGAAATCTATGATTATGTATGATTCTTCTGGAATGCGAAAAAATACCTAACTAGTCTTTAACTATGGTCTACTGCCGATGGTCATTCAAATACAGTACATTCGTCCTATAGACCCCTATAGAAATGGAAATTGCCGAGTGCGCCCAGCCAATAGGCTTCGACTTCCTGTTTTTGAGACTGTCAATCAAAGTGAATGCGGAACTGTGCACGTAAACAAGGCCACGTGTCACAACAGCAAACAGGTAAATATGATTTTGGCTCTTACCTGACCCATAGACCTATATCAATGCGACCTTATTATGTTCTGCGATGCGCTTGCATAAAAGTAGAGGTGTGGCTTCTGGTAGATTGGGAGAGGCAGTGGCAGAAATTGGAGCTGTTTAGGCACACATTGGATGCTGACTTCAGCTCTGCTGGCAGCATAGAAGCATCACATTGTTTACTGTGAACTCTGGGCTCCACTATCTGACCTGTGTCCATAGATCTGAGAGACCTGCTGGGTTCATACCTGACCAACATCTCACTGATGTATTCTGGACCAAACCCATTCACAGATTTATACACCAGCAGCAGAACTTTAAAGTCTATTCTGAGGCTGACTGGGAGCCAGTGTAAAGACTTTAAACCTTTGTGTTCTGGCCTCTTTGTTCTGATTAAGACCTGAGCTGCAGCGTTCTGAACCAGCTGCAGCTGTTTGATGCTCTTTTGGTGGATTCCTGTTAGAACACCATTACAATAGTCCAGTCAGCTGGAGATAAAAGCATGGACCAGTTGCTCCTGATCTTTCTGAGTCATTAAACCTTTCACTCTGGAGATGTTCTTTAGGTGGTAGTTTAGGGCGGGACATTGAGACGTTTCTCAGAAACTCTGGATATCAGCTTTAAACCAGTGACGTGCCGTGACCACTAGGGTTGGGTAGGCACGTCGCAAATCGAGACCACCAATGACAATTTCATATGTTTCTGCTGGCAAGTGTTAATCTAACAAAATCAACATAGTAAAACACCATTAACATAAAACCGCAAACATAAAAACACACTATGGGGCAAGAGGCAGAGCAGGGGGTGTGGCCTCCTCCTGCCTTACAGCAAAGTGAGACTGTGCTGTACCAGGAAATAGTGATGTTTAGTCATTTGGTCTATGAAACACACAAAATGCAGACACTTTCAAGCTTATAGGTACTGTAGGCTATCGGATATTAAAAAATTAATCATTTATAATTATGTTATAATTAAAACAAATAATCAAAATATCAATTCACCCTTGGGTAGGCACTGCCTTGCCTACCCTGACTGCACATCAGTGCTTTAAACCAAAGTTCCACATCCAGCTTTTAAAATGACAGGTTTTGGCTGCAGGAGAACATCCACTGATGTGCATCTGTGTCACAGAGATGCAGATTAACCGATTTAGTGGTGAATGTTTTCTCATTTGTGGTTCCTGAATTCCATCAGCGTGAGAGCTGTCGGTTGCTCCACTAACTCCAACAACTCGTGGCAGATGGCCACTGCACCTGCGTGTTTGGCCCTTTTTGGAATTTATTATCTTCCACATGAAGCTCGTGCTTGTTCCGGTTGAGAATTTGTAAACCTCATTGGAGAAAATGTTCTCCTCTATTAAAGATAAATGATCCTTTTAGAGTTGGATTCAATTTCTACGATCTATCCGTTTTGGAGAAACTGTGCTGAGCTATATTCCTCCATCTTTTTCGGTAAGAGATAGCAGACAGGCACTGAACTGAGGCTGTGCCTGCTGTGTTGCTGCTGCTGCTTCACATTTAGCACTTCATTTCAAGTAGCAGCAATGATGCAATAGATTTGGGGGCCTCTGAATATCATTGCCCGTGATTCTCTACCTGCTTTAACCAGCCTCCTGAGGCAGTGCTGCATTGATTTGTCTCCTTTTGAAAACACTGATATATACTTCTAATAAAAGCGACTGCAATGGTTTATCAGGGAGTGAAATAGAGTTTAAACGACTTAAAAGTGAGTTCAGCTGAGCCTTTTTGCAAATTAGTTCACGTTGAACTTCAAAATTCAATTTGAACTGGCTGACTTCAATCCCATCCCGACTTCAAAGTTAGCTCTAATCTCTCTAAAAGTCTTAGGGAGTGGGCGTGTGTGAGCATCACAAGACAGACAAGGAGAGCATCTGGTATCATATTCATTATGTTTCACTCAGAGTGGCAAAGCAAAAGCAGTAACGTGTAAAACAAGTTTGAAGTTCTATGTTGTTAAGAATGAACTTTCTGTTGAAGAAAATATTTACTTTGAATGGATTCAGAAAACGGGGACGAACATTTCCTTTTAGATGTCTCCCTTTCATCCCACCAGGTGTCAAAAATGTGCAGCTAAAAATGAACATTAAAACATCAGCAGAAGAATTGATCCCAGTGAGAGACAAGAGGAGGATGAGCAGAACAAAATGAGTCCCATGTGGCAGAAGATAGATCCCAGCCGTCGTCATGGAGCTGCGAGACCAAAGCCTCTGCTTTTTTCACTGGGTAAAACAGATTCTGATTGTTGGTCTACCTCAGACAGGAGGACATATAGAACAGACATAGGATGAAACTTAACACAGGAGTCCTTTTTTATTGACCACATCTTTGTGTTTATTTCAAAAGGAATAAATCTTTATCTTTAAAGGATTTAACTCTTGAATAATGGGTTTTCTTTTTAAAATATTTCCTGTGAACATCTGCAATGCTTGTCATGTTTCAAGCTTTTTTAAGTCTTCATCAAGCAAACAATCTTTACTGGTACGCTCTGTTTCAGGCTCTATGTCTAACTGCTAGAGTCCCCTTACAATCAGATTGGTACTTTACTTAAAGTTTTATACATAAAGCTGGCATTACACTGTCATTAGCATGAATAAGGTGTCATGAAGGCTGTCATTAAGTGCTGTTTGCTAAATAACACCTTTGGAGCTATGTTGGCATTTTTGGGTTAGGTGGAGGGCTATAGTGGTGTTAGGGGTTAGGGTTCTAACAAATAACAGCCTTTGTGACACCTCATTCATGCTAATGACAGGTGTCATGTCATAATAATGACAGCGTAATATCTGCCTTTGTATAAACTTCAAGTCGAGTGTTACCATCAAATCAGCTCTGTACTTGAAAAAACTAGGAAATAATGCAATTCTAATTCACTTCATTTTCAATAAATTCCCTCCTAAAAGGATTTTCAAGGAGCAAACCTTTGAGTTGAGGCTCAATATTTAAAAAGTTAATCTTCCATTTAGAATAATGCTGTGAGAGATTTACTGATGCTGAAAATTGAACCTCTTCACTGTGAATAACATATTTTTATGACTTCAATTAAATGAATGCATACTCAAGTGTGAAACACTTTCTTTTTCTGCCTCTTTACCCAGTTAAATGATGAGGGAAATGAGACTCTCATTGGGTATTTTACAGCACACAAAGCTATATGAAAATATTTATACTCCCACCGACCACCAAAAAAAAAAAAAAAAAAAAAGATTTGGAAAAAGTGACTTCATTGTTCTGTTAAGCTGTTTAATCCAATTATGGATTTTGGAGCTATTTTTAGCCCAGCTAACCCAGAGTGGATGGCAGGTGATAAAAGTCAATTATAGGGCCAACACAGACACACAACAAAACAAAAGCACACACATTACCTGGTGTGCCAATAAGAAATGTACAAATGGGACACATTTCACTTGGTGGGTCTAAAGAAACACAATTTCAGTCCTCTGTATGCCCAGCACTAATGTAATACTTATTGAAATGATTTTTCTTATAAAATGTTGTGTGTACATTTTTTGATAAGATAAAAAAAAAAATCTTAGGTTAAAGCAATGGTTCCCAAACTGGGGGGCGCTAGAATGACCTTGGATGGGGGCCTGAGAGTTTTTTTATTCTTCAAAGGAGGGCGCAGTAGAAAACGTTTAGGAACCACTGGGTTAAAGAATAATTTAAAAAACCTCCATGTCAATACGGGGAGTAAATAGCCGAAAAAGGCTAATAAGGCTGGCTCTATTGCATTTAAAATTGTTTAATGTGTTGGACTGGTTTTTTTTGTTTTTTTTCATGCCAGACTGTCTTGTCAATACATTAAATCGCCCCTACCCCAAAGGGACAACACCCCTAAAGCTAAAATACATGTTTTTGGTCTGTGGAGGATAGCAGAAAACCAGTGTGTGCTTGTGAGAACATGCACACATTTATTCTTCATGACTTAACATACTTTTTGTTAAATCAAACCAACATTTAAAAAAAAGACCTTATATGATTCATATAAATTGTATCAAACGTTCTACTTTGCTTGTCGAGGGTTAACATTTCAAATAACCAAAGATGTTGGTTTGGTCTGATCGATACCAACCCAAGTGTTCATGCTGAGTGGCAGCATTGCCCAACATTTGATTTATTAATAAGATGCACGTAGAGAATTTATTTGGGTTTTTTGACCTGGCCGATCATTCCATCCTTCCTCAATTATTTAGCCTGTATACACCTTCAATTGAATGGTCTTTACCTGACTGATGGACTAATAATCAAAATATTCACTTTCACGATAAATCTAGAATCTCCCAAAGGTTTACCACTTTTTTTTTTTTTAACCATAAGAGCAAATTAGAAATAACCCACACACACATTGGGAGAACATGCAACACCTGCCTCACAGCAAGAAGATCATTGGTTCAAGCCCTGGCGTGGACACTTGGGTCCTTTCTTTGTGGAATTTGCATGTTCTCCCCATGCTTGTGTGGGTTTTCTCCGGGAAATCCAAAAACATGACTGTAGGTTGATTGAGTAACATAGGGGTAAGGGTAGAATCAGTGTTGCCAGATGCACAAACTTGCAAAAATGCCTATGGATTTTAATTTGAAGCAAAAAAAAAAAAAATAACACAAAAAAAAAAAAACCCATCCCAAACTGGCAACGTTTTCTGGAGGAGTCCAACTGGTCGATCACTGCCACCCAGTGGTGCAAAAACACACTACAACAAAAAGCAAAACCAGATACGTCGTAATAATATAGGTATATATTTATTCATACGTACATATTCATTTGTATAGGTTAATTATAAAAAAAAAAGAACAGGAAAATATTTACAGTAATTATATGAACTACAGTCATTGTCAAAACTGTTGATGAAATTTCTCAAGGTGCCAATCATCCATGAACACACAGACAGTAGGTTCACCTCTTGCCCTTGGTCATTCTTAATCCTTACCCTTACTCCAGTGTTTGAGACTGAAAACAAACGGATCCGGAGCAAAACACTTCTGTGTGAAGTGGCGGGAGGTGTGACATGGAGACAACAGAGGTGCTTTGATGATGCGAGTAGGGAAAGGAACGTGGTGTTTAGTGTATTCTGTACTAGTCTTGGTATTTGTAATCAAGTCAGAGTGTGTATCTTGGGTACTGTACTGTGTGTGTAGCTGCACAGGCGATACCGTCAGTAGCATCATCAGTGCAAGCAGGTGTCACGTCGGAATCCTGCGACTGCATATCTCACTTTTGGAATCAACTCTCAGAGACATAGAAGACTATATTTCTCTGTCGTTGTCACTCCGAGTTCCAACCTAATCCCCTTTAAAGCCTCATTCAAACAAAACAGATCTGACTGGATTACACTGGATTCATCTCAGCTTGTATCATCCTACTGTAGCTGACAAACCACATGGCCAACAGGATCATTATTTAGTATTTTGTCTGTCACCAAAAAAAACAAATATTGATAGTGCTTTTTTTCCTCTCGTCTTAATGCATTTGGATAGATTGTGTCATTGATGAAGAAGGGGATTCAGAAAAAAGCAAGGTATAAAATGAAGGAGAGGAAAGCACACTTAATGGAGAAAACTGTTTCTGCTAAAGCGGGACACAAAGCTTACACAGCCTTCTCGTCGATGGACACATTCAATCGGTAAACCCTAAACCATTCATACATGCCATCCTTAAATCCTCTTCCAATCACTTAAAAAAACAAAAAAAAAAAAAACATAATGAATTTCAATTGCACTGGTACCAACACTTTCCTTGGACAAAGGTCCCTTGATATTTAGTAACAATAAACTCGTACGGAATACAAATGTTGCCAGATCAAAAATTGAGGACTGGAGGAGGGCCTGAACTCAACATGACACTCAAAAACAAAATAGCAAACCACAGCAAAACAGAAGTGAGACGGAGATTTGAAAAAAAAAAAAAAATCACATGAAAGAAACAGAAAGTAGTTACAGACGTATTTAGAAAGTAAACAGGAACAAGTGAAACTGAATAAAGCACATGCGAGTGCAGGATAAGACGATTCATAAGAGAAAGGCTTTGATATTTCCATGGGCAAAGAGCTCGAGTCCATTGTAGCCCTCGTTTGTGAGAAAAAGAATCATTCGATCATGTATGTCAGCAGGCCCAAATTGTGCGCTAAAGGTTCGGTCGACTTCCCCATGCAGTGACGCCACGGGTCATTCTGCCACCGCCTCTGCTTCAATAAAGAACGATAGAAGCAGGAAGTTCAATCTCTACCCTGCAAGGCCTCATATGAGTTAATGCCACTCCAGACATCGTGCACATCATTTCGTAGTTCCTCTGATCTGAAGAACCTTTGTATTGACAATCTTTTTCCTCCTTTTTGGTGGGGTGTCTTTTTCAAATTAGTCTCAACTCATTTTAACACTGGTTTGTTGTCCAGCACATATAAATTCTTGTTTACATTTGCACGTAAACAACGATGAATGGACCTCCAGATCCATCGGCACTCATGTGCACTGAGTCTCCTTCCATCGGCGCCATCATGCGTTTGTCATTTTTGAAATGGCCTCAACTCTCCGACTTCCATAATCCATATTTACATTTAGGTTTTTAAAAAACTAGAAGTGTTACATGCAACATTTGGCATCTCCAAGTCCCCAGTTGTGAATCATAGTTGTGGTCTTGTTTTTTTAAAAAAATATTCCTTTTTGTCTTCAGTATTTAGAAGCCTCTGATTGTAACGGAGATGGATAGAGGGTTGAAGGTATGTGTACGCGTATGAGGAAGATTCGCTTCGGGCGTGTTGTTAGTAAAAAGCCAGTCTTCAACTCTGAGATGTCTTCTTTGTAAAGTGTCTCATCTTTGCGTCACTGTAAGTGCAAATAGCTGCAGGTTGTTTTTTTTTCTCTCAAAACAAACTGACATAAGCCTTTCCTTTCCTACTGCTTTTTCTGGGTCTCTGTATGGGTTTGTATTTGGGAGAAATTTTCTGCCCCCTTTTTTGAATATCGAATAGTTTGCAAAACAAAGCAGACACCGGTCTAACTCAAGTGACGTTGCTGTCCAGAGGTAGCTGTAAGGTGGCCTTCCACACACACAGGATACAGAGGTCTAGGGAGGGTTTGTTCACATTGTGAATCAGTAATTTTATTTGACGGATTCAAACTAAAAACAAAATGCTGATTAATTCATTTGATGAATAGTTCGAAACCTCAACGGTGATGACCACTGTAATTTTACACAAGCCTCGTTGTAATACTGAGTCCTAAATATCACAGACTAGGAATGTGCGGACATTCTTGGTAGAGTAATTCTGTGTGTTAATGCCTGCCTCCCAGGGAAGGGAGATTTGTGGATGTTTTTTGTTTTTTGGGGGAAATTGGCGTCGTTTGGCTCTCATCCTCTCTCTGCAGCTCCAAAGTGGGTGGGCTTCACTTTAACATGTAGTCTGTGATGAGAGCAGCAGGCCAGGGGAGTCTAGTGGACGAGGGACATGGGGGTACAAGGGAAAAGATGGGGTGGTGGAGGTGCTGGTGGTGGTGTGGGGTTGGGGTGTGTTGTCTTTACATCATAATAGAACACAGCAGCGGCAAAACCTCTGACGGCTGCCCCCAACCGAGGGCGGTGGAGTGACTGGAGCGAAGTATGCGTGCACTTTGATGTTAGGCAGATGGGTCTGTGGGGGAGAAATAAGAAAAGTCAACAGGCGGAGCACTATTAATCACTCCTACTAGCACATGAAACGCTTTAGTCCGTCTGTGGGCAACAAATACCTTTTTACCAACTCTGAACTTTTACGTCAGTCAGTCACAGACTGTCAGAGATGATAAGTTCAGCTCGTTTTTTTTCCTGCTTCGTTTGATTCATCGTTTGTTGTGGGTGAAGCAGTGACTCATCTGGCAAAGCTTACTTTGAATAAAAGGGAAACATCTATCAACCTAACTTTAACTAGTGACCAAAATCTATCCCTCGCAGATAGAAAAAAATGAATCTAACAACTATCGAGACCAGTCTGTCTGGTCTGTGGATCACAGGTGGGTCATAAGCTAGTGTTGTTTCCAAGTAAAAAAAATGATATTTTATGTATTTTAAACATATTATCGGCAGTCTTGGAAGACATAAAGCATTTGGTGGTGGTGTGTGTTTTTGTTGTATGGGTTGGTCTTAAAAGGTATCAGAAACACTGCACTAAACCCACTTTATCAAAAACATGGATTAGAGAAATAGAGCAATAATAGCCTCAATGAATAAAAAGGCAGAACCCATGATGTAGTTTAGTATGTGTGTCATTCCAATGTGGTTAGAAGCCACAGCTCCAAAGCAACTTCAGCGACTCTGGCGACTAGATTTAAAATCAATGTAAATGACGAGACGTCAAGCAACCTCCCTTCAAGCGACACGACTTGTGCAATTGCGGCGACCGACCTAGACGCTCAAAGTTGAAAAATTCAAACTTTTCAAGGGACTTCAATCTACAACTCCCCCGGCTGTCACTGTCTGTAGAGCCGAGGCAGCAGCCCTCCCTCCCGCTACAGTGAGACGGCTGCAGCGGGAGGGCTGTACGCTTCCTCAACTTACGGAGGGGAAAATTAAAGTGTTTAACACCTTGAATAAGCCTACATTTTGAGTGAACTCATCCTTTTGTAACTCTGTAAGCTGATCATTTAAACAATAAAAGTGGCACTGTCTATGATAAGTGCTGTAAAAGTACGGCCGGAGAATAAGTGATCAGCCCTCTCGATGCAGCAGCCCCCTCTCTCTCCCGTCACCGCGCACACTGTTCGCTGGTCATCATGTCACTGGGGTGATGAAGCGACCAAAAAGCGCCACTACGTTGAAGTGACTCATCACAGGCGACTGAAGTGACTGCAGTCGCTTTAGTCGCGTTTGATGTGGTGTGAACACACCTTTAAGGCACCTAAGGTGCGTTCACACCAAAAGTGACTACAACGACTCTAGAGACTAGATTACCTTCAAAATCCATGTCAATGACGCAACGTCAAGCAACCTCCCTTAAAGTGACATGACACACAAAATTCCAGTGACTCAATCGAACGATCTGAGTTGCTGAAAGTTGAAAATTTTAAACTTTTCAAGCAACTTCAAGTGAAGCTGTGTAGCCACATTAAATCAGCAATGAGTTTCTCCCTATGTCACCTCACCTTAAATACGTGGAAGAACAAGTCCTTGTGGCTGTATGCAGCTACCATGTCTTGTAAGACACATGTGCTCCTTTTTACCTGGACTGTAATAACATCAAATAACATTTCTGGATTTTGTACAAGTACAGTGCCGTGGTAGGATTATCCAAAATTGAGCTTGAAACAGGCTTTGAAATTGGCTGGGTAGATGAAGCGAGGAAAAAGTGCAGCTACTGTATGTTCTAGCGACTCATCGCGGGCAATTTGAGCAACTATAGTTGCTGAAGTCGAGTTCAATGTGAAAGCACTTTTAAGCTTTTAGGAACGCAGCCTGATTTGAATCCAGACCTTCAAAGTACCAGCATGAGCTTAAAAGTAAAACGAGCTCTGAATGATTATATAATACATCATGTTAGACTCATAGGGTTTATGTGTGCTGTAGATAATAAATCAAGTTATTGCGCAAAGTACAAATTTCTGGAAGAAGTATCTCGTATTACCAGTAAATTACACTAGACGATGTATTGAGCAGGGCTGATGATCTGCAGAGTCTTGCATGCCCAAACACTCTACCCATAATTAGTAACATTACTTAAGTCAGTGATTCTCAACTGGTGGGTCGCAGACCTATACTGTGTGGGTCGCAGACAGCTGATAAAAAAATAAAAAATAAATAAATACATAATGTCTCTCATGTTGGACCTGTCTTTTATTTTGAAAGAAACGTTTCTTCTGACAGGCATGCTGTGAAATGCATGTTGCACAAATATATACATTTATGTATTAAAAAAGATTATATATATGTGTGTTTTCAACAGCGATTTTTGAAAAACTAAATATGGTTGGTTGAATTCTAAAAAAAAGTGAGTCTCGATTTAATGGTGCGAGAACAGTTGAGAACCACTGACTTAAGTGTTCACGAAGCAAAGCTAAGAGCTCCATGTGGTCACTTTGCTTAAAATCAAAAACAAAACAAAGGATCAAATGCAAGCTTGACCAACAATTAACAACAAGAAATTATAAATGCCACACTCATTTTATGCATTTCTAGGATGTCTACCCAATAATCATCCAGACCTGTAGAACTTACAATGTCTGTTTTATGTTTGCGACAACACGGCCAAATTGTTTACATGAATAAACATCACAGTTTGGTGAGAAACATGTGCAGTGACTGTTCAAATAATAGCCGAATAACAGTCAACAGTCAGCCTGTTAGAGCTCACAAACAGAAAGGATGTGGCACCACTTTGCATAAAACAAAAAAAAAAATTCTTTTGAAATCAAGCAGCAAACATCGAAATGTGGAGTTAACAAAACAAGTGTTTACTTGAGAGTGCATTAGATGAATCAGTCCTTTCCCATCATCATCATCATCATCATCCCACATGACTCACCCTTAGTCTCTTGATGCCTGCGCGGGTGATCTGCTGGCAGTCGTACAGCTCGATGCGATCTAGACTGTGGCAGTTCTTCAGGTGCTCCAGAGAGGCGTCTGTGATCAGGGGGCAGTTGTCCAGCTCGATCACCTCCAGGCGGTCGTGTGCGCAGGGTCCACTGCCGAGATGTCTTATGCCATCATCTGTGATTAGCTCGCAGTGAGACAGACTCTGTAGGGCCAGGGGCAGGAGATCACTACACAGTCGACTGCTAAAACAAGCTGCTGCACACTGTGTGAAAATGCCACAGAAATGCAATATGTTGAGGAGGCACAAACACACACTCACCAGGACTTGCAAGCAAGGGCAGTAGATAGACAGCTGGATGAGCGTTCCATCTGTGATCTGATGGACAAATAACCAACAAATGTGTCAGAAATACAGACCGAGACAGATTTATTAGTAGAATCATTAAAAGACAGAATATCATTTCTTTACCTGAACACATTCTTCTAAATCCATCTTCTCGAGCTCGTGACAATTCTGCAGAGGACATGTGTTCTCTTTTAGAGCAAATTCATATCATAGAAATCAATTTTTTTTCAGGCATCGAGGCCGATGTCACGCTCACCCTTGCTAATGTAGTAAAGCCAACATCTGTGAGCTGAGAGCAGCGTGCAATTTCTAATATTCTGAAAGGAAAAGGACAAAAAAAAGTTAATTCCAAGTCAACACATTCAAGAGTGTAACACGAGCCTGGTGCTTATTTGTTTATTTATATAACAGTTGCTAGTGGCTATAGTAGGGACTAAAATGGATAACTAACTAGGCTTGGCTAATGGAGCTGGTGTAAGCAATTAAGAGACGGAGGCACTATGAAATTTGAATGGTGAAGGCACCTTGTATTATAGTGGTTAACTAAATTATTTACAAAACCAAGGAAGAACAAGTTTACAGTAAAAGGTGAGTTCTACCTGTTATATACTAAATACAGTGTGTATATGTGTAAATTAATATTATAGTTTATGAATATATACAAAAGGTAGATTTTACCTGGATTACAATTGTATTAAATTAAATAGATTCATTTTTGTAAATTGACTAAAAGATGCTATTGAAAAGAAAAATCAATATGTTTCTTTCAATTCATTTATATTTTACATTTTTCCCCATTTACATCTGATGTAGATTTTAAAAAGTTTTAAACTTCATGCCATATATTCCTTTTTTTTTTTTAAGTGTTAAAATGTATGTTTCACATTCATTTCCAGGCGAAACTGAAGTTTCAAGAATTCAGATACAAAAATTCATTTGGAAATAACCGAGCTTAAGCTTCACTTTCATGCCGTCCTTCATTTTTGGAAGAAACAGGTTTTCAGCTGTGACTGATTGCTGGAGCTTTACACATCTGCACTGCAGAAAACGTGCATTTCAATTCAAACATTTCTTTGCAATCTAATTTCTATTTTATTCAAATTTCTGCTTTTCTGGTCAATTTAAATTTCTGAATTGTATTGCTTATTTGTTTTTTGGTTGTTCTTTTTTTAAATCTAAATGGGACACTTTTTTGTTGTTGTTGAGTAAAGTAAAATGTGTAGGTGTAAGTTTTAACCTGAGGCGAGGGCAGTTCTGTCCCAGGGCGTGCAAGATGGCGTCTGTGATGTTGGCACAACCAGACACACACAGAGATTGCAATCGGTGACAGCCCCGGCAAATAGTGATGAGTCCCTCATCTGTGATTTGCTGCTCAGACAGAGAGAAGGTGTTTATTTGTGCTGTAAAATAAATCGTTGAACACTGCAGCAGTCAGCATGTGAAGGCAACTTTGTTTCCCAGGCCTGTGCTTTATGAATAGCCAATGAAATCCCAGAGCAAAACAAAGAGAAACTAAAGACAATGTAAAATAAAGGATGGAAGAAAGTGTAGGTACATAATTCGATGTCTCAGGAGGCTGCTGGCCATTTCAACTTCCACAGAACTTTAAATCAAAGCCAGATGTTCTTCTCTGTGTATCAGTTAACTGTCTATTCTTCCTCAGCAACGTGACATAGCTGTTAAATTAGCATGGACAACAACAAACCAAAGTTCTATTTCATAATATTTTGTGAGATGTCCCACTATGGGATGCAACTTCTGTCTGCATTCCTCAGAAGCATTTATTTCAATCTGCCAATCCTGATTGGTCGGTGAAGTGCATCCGTCCGCTAGGGAGCCACCCACCTCCTATAAAAGGAGGACACGAATAGACGTACACCATTCAAACACCTCTTCTCCTCTCCGCTATCTCGCGTGATTTTGCCAGCTTAACTGTCCACAAGCGGATTCTCTTTATTCCAGTCGCCGCAGACTGGCAGAATTAGGGCCTGCTCTGGACCACAACAGGTCGAGAAGTGGGTAGAATACAGCTCCTACCTTGCTTTGCCTCAGCTTCGGCTGACGGCTCCTTCCAACGCTGTTGCTCCGGCACACGTTGGTCCCCAGCGGTTCTTTCACTCTGATGTTAGCCCTGCTGCACTCTCCTTGCCGCAAGGCCGGTGCGTTGACCTCAGCGCACCTCGCTGTCATCTTGATTCCACTGCCCTCAGCGCCTACAGGCCCGTGCGCACGTTGGTCCTCCCTCTGGGCTCTCACGAAAGTATGTAGCCCGGCTCCAGCTACAGATACTACAGTATCCGAGCTTCGGACTTAAGCAAAAGCTGCCGTCTCGAAAAAAACCAACGCTGTCCTCGCTGTCTCAGACGGTCTAGCACGTGGCCTGCATCCCTGATAGCACCTGTGCTAGCTACCTTGTGGTAGCGCAAGCTAAGGCACCTGCTCTCCTCACTGCGTTACGCGGTGATGGAGGCTAAAGTGCCTCTCACCGAGGGAGCCGGATGCTCTGGGGCTCGCCTCTGTCCATGTGGGGGTAAAATCTGCACTAAGGACAGGCACAAACTCTGCCCCAACTACCTGAGTCCAGAACATGCCCGCATGGCGGTTGAATCTCCAGGCTCGTGTAAGAACTGCATCGGGTTTAATGCACGGAGCCTCCATAGGAGGCTGGCATGCCTGTCTGAGCAGGACTCCTTCCTCCCTCACGGTGTCCCCATGGAGGCGGGTGAAGTAGAGACTCAGTTGATGGAAACTGCGGCTGCTCAGGGTTCCAGCTGAGGTTCCCCGCTTGGCCTGGCGTCTCCCTCCCCATTTCACAAGGATGTCATCGTGATTAACTGTGGGGAGTTTAATGAAGACTCCACTGACCCCCTCGGCTCGGGTGTGGATGAGGAGGACTGATATTTCATCACCCCGGCTTGCGGCGGGCTTCATGCCACCTCTGTAGCCTCACAGTAGGAATTGGAGGGCTCCATGCCCGTCTCCTATCCTCCGAGCCTGGACACGGTGGACGTGTGTAAACGCGCTGCGGCTCAGCTGGCCATTCCGTGGCCCACCGTAGTGGCTGAAACCATCAGGTCCCGCTATGAAGGGAAGAAGCTCCCCTTTTCGAAGGGCGCTAAGAGACAAATCCTTTCCTGAGCTGCTCGTGGAAGTAGCTCATCCCTGGAAGGACCGTCCGTTCACCGGCAAGACCCCTGTGTCAGGTGCCTCATCCCTCGAGTGTGGGTCGATGGAGAGCCTCAAACTACTTTGTATACCGTCGGTGGAGCTTCTTGTTGCAGCTCACCTGCTTCAGCGACAGCCCGCTGTGTCCCCTCCGGAGACCGGTGTTACCGTCCAGAGTGGACCGTCTCCAGTCAGACCTGTCCGCTAAGACGTATGCAGCCGCTGCCCTCTCAGTCAGGGCGCTGAATGTCCTCTCTCTTCTCACTGCCTATCAGGCTGAACTCTGTGAGGATTTCGCATGTCTCAGGACCCTGCGACAATGGAGGAAATATCTACGGTTGCCTCACCCAACGCTGCTCCGTGCAGGCTATGGGAAAGGTGATGATCAACATGGTTGTTCAGGAGCGAGCCCGTTGGCTCGACCTCGCTAAACTGTCTGACACAGAAAAGAGCGACATCCTGGATGCCCCCGTTCTTCCCCAAGGGATTTACGGATCCGTTTTGTCCTCCATGCAGTGGCGCTGCGAGGAGAAAAAGAGACACGATGAGGTTCACCGCCTCTACGCTCAGTGCCATTCACCAAGCGTCTTTCACCGGAGCGGGTGAAGACGTTCGGCGCGTGTCGCAAATTGTTTAGAATGGGCAAATCAGTTTCGAATGTGTCTTTGTTTACTCGGGTTGATGGCTTTGGCCATCCTCATGATCCGCCGTGGTTGCCTTCACAAGAGGAATTTACAACTGTGGGTGGCCTCACAAAGGCTTGATCCTGTGCGTCATGGCGCAAGGAGGGTTTTGGTTATGCCAGAGTGTGGCGCGGCTCTGCGCCACTGGTGTGCCCCAGGCTTCCTGACGGACAGGGTGCCTATGGGCATCATTACGTCCAGGAAGGTTGTCTCCACGGACGCCAGCCTTACAGGCTGGGGTGGGACCCACGAGGGAAAGGGCTGTGAGGGGTCGCTGGGATGCAATCTTCCAGCGCGCTCACATAAATTACTTGGAACTGTAAGCAATGTTCCTCTTGCTGATCTACTTCCTTCCGTCTCTCAGGGGACATCATGTCCTCGTGACGACGGACAATACCACAGCGGTGGCATATATCACATCCTGGGCTTTGTTCAGGGAAGTGTCTGTTCAGGACATCTGTGCAGTGGCGGTTTGGACTTCGCCCCTCATGTCTGTCTGCTTTTACATGCTGGACCTTTCCAGTTTTACCTTCCAGATGTGATCAGACTTCTGCCCTGGAGGCTGGTACCACTCGATAAGCATGTCTGCACTACGGGAGTTTCCATATCCCATAGTGAGACATCTCACGAAATATTATGAAATAGAACTTTAGGTTATGTATATAACCCCGGTTCTCTGAGTGAGTTGTCTCACCAGACTACCCTTCTTGCTCAAACGAGGCGAAGAGGTGCTTATTTTGAATGTTGCGCGTCTGTCCGTGTCCTCCTTTTATAGGAGGTGGGTCACCCACTAGTGGACGGACGCGCTTCACCGGCCAATCAGGATTGGCAGATTGAAATAAATGCTTCTGAGGAATGCAGCCAGAGGTTGCATCCCATAGTGAGACATCTCACTCATATTACTCATAGAACTGGGGTTATATACATAACCTAAAGTTTTTGTGTTTCAGTAAGGGGTAAGGTGGATTACATGAATTGTATAATTATACAGATATATATCAATGAATTATGTCTGATTCTATAGTGTAAACAGGTGTATATTATGAGAAGGTTAATGTATAGAAATAAAGTATAGTACTTGATATTACAAGGGGTAGGATCATATAGGTTTATACTTCCTCCTCCCCCTTTTCAAACATGTACAGGCTTCACATGTAGGATTTTGTAACCATTTATTTTCTCTTTGCTTTGTTTGATTTTTGACTTTTTAATTAATATTATCTCATTGTGGTAAATACACTGCTGTTGTGTTCATGTTCGAAATAAAAATTACAATCACTCAACGAAAAAAACGTAATGAACTTTACTTACTGAACACGTCTGCAGGTTGAGCGTGACCAGTTCTGGACAGTGAGCCCCGATGTGTTTCAGGGCCTCGTCTTCTAACTGTGGAGGAAATAATGGTGTAGGGTAAAAAAATCTGACATTCCTCAAGTCAAATTGTCTCAATGGAATATTATTATTATTATTTTTTCAATTGCATTTCAGCCGTGCAACACAACATCCAAATAAACTCTGAAAAAAACTTTTTTACCTTTGTGGTTAGAGAAATAGTAGCCTGTAGAATAATTAGAGCTAGTGATAAACAGTGTATATTAGGTGTGGATTTTAATGCACTGTACACGTGTGCTTTTATATTTATAGAGAAGTTTCCTTTAGACCTGAAGTCTAAAAGTTTACATTCCACCTGCCGTCGACTAACTTTTCAATAATGACCATAGTTTGAGAGAACATGTATTCTATTTAAGACCACTGAAACTGCCAATATTAGCTCCACAATCAACCTCCTCTAAATCAAGATCATGCTATTGTTGCGTGAGGCGCAAATACAAACATGGCTAACTCTTCTTTGCTAGTCCTAATTTCATTGGCAGTGGTAGCCAGTATTGATCCTGAACGAAATTCAATGGACGATCGTTATTTCTGCCTGATGAACGTTATTGTGAACGCTCTGAATTTTGTTCAGCAGAGTTCCAGAATTCTGTAGAGCATTCCAAGACGGACAAATTTTACCTTTACCAGTACAAAAATGGTATGAAATACAATTTATTTCATTTTTTTTTAAACTTGTGAGAACAAGTAAATGGTAACTAACTGTAATTCAAGTACAAATATCAAAAACAAGTAGTATAGTTATAAAACTGTTAAATTACATTTTTCAAAAAAGTTTAACTTTTGCTTCTACAACAAATTCAGATTTTGTTAAGTTCTTAAATTCTTTAAAAAAAAAAAAAAAAAAAAACACACATCTATAAAAGTGCCCAGTATGTTTTATGAAAATAAAGTGCAATAAACTTCCCAGCTTAAATGCAGTGAGGAGTGAGGTAGTTTAACAAGGTCTGATGTGGTTCACTGACACCTGGTGACCAGGTGTTTACGTGTTATGCATATATATTAGTATAATTCAATGGACAATTTGGACTTTTTTGGATTGACATGTAAATTGTGCTGTGAAGTATCTCGATATATATCAGCAAATCGATTTTTTTCTTACATCCTTTTTGGAAATGAGAATTCAGTTCAATTTTTTTTTAACTATGAACCAAACTACTTCATTTTCAAATTTATGAGCTGAACTTTGAAGTAGTTTGTGTAGGAAATGAACTTTCCCAACACTGGTGGTAGCTACTGAATACTGTGCAAAGAACCAGGATCACAGTCCCTCAGCCCTGTTACTGTATCTGTTGCTTCTCTCTCATAAGTAGTTTTCTATAAAACGATTCATCTACTCCTTATTCCATAAGGCTAGTCACAAAAAGAGCTTTATGGAAGTGCATTTAGCAAAAATAATAAGAGAAAAATTGTTGCTAACAAATTAGTCATACACATTTATACAACAATAATTCCATTATATACATTTCAAATTCCTTTCTATATAAAAGCTTGTTTTTACCTGTGTGCAGCCCTTGAGGAACAGGCCTTTGAGGCCAGGGCAGGAGCGCACCAGGGCCTGGATGCCATCCTTAGTCACCTGATCACACCAGGAAATGTTCAGCTGCTCCAGCAAAGGGCATCCCTCACTTTAGGGAGTGGGAGGGGAGAACAAAAGACGTGCACTAAATAAGAACTTTTGGAAAAGTGTAA